>NC_056734.1:470205549-470249298 GCF_019279795.1 Protopterus annectens | reverse complement strand
GATAAATTAGAAATTATATATTTGTTAAACTAAATCCATAAAACGAAATAAACTCTGCTATTTAATAGTAGTCTCATGGTTATGAACTTGAAGACAGTTTACTTTCTGTATACAATTACTGTTTGATTTCTGTTTGAATAGATCATTCCAACAATTCCAAAAATCAAATTGTAAGTTTCTAAAAAGCTCCTGAAGACATTCTTTTCTTGAGAGCTTGTGTTATAAAAGAAATGTGGAAATTTCCCACCAAAATTATATTGCTACTGATGAGATATGACAGTGTATCATTTAAGTTCTTGAAACAATTTTAAACATAATGTTTCTCATATGATATTGGGGCAAAATATTTATTGTCCATAAACTTGTTTAGGACCTTAATTTCTGGGAAAGTAAAACAATGTACCACATCTCTATCACCACCAAGATCCTCCTTTTCTGGGCACTGACCTTTGCAATTCTCCTTAATGGACCAGAAACGTGGATTCTCCTCAAGCTTGACCTGAACAAGCTTGAAGTTTTCCAAATGCGATGTCTGTGCCAAATCTTGGAGATCTCACTTTATAACCACATTAGAAAAGAGCGCATGTGGACCAGATGTGATCAGCAGCCAGCAAATCAGCAAACAGATCCAGAACAGGTGGCTGCACAGGTTTGGACAAGTGTGCAGAATGGACATCCACCACTTGCCATACAGACCATTATGGAGAGAGCACCTTGTGAACTGCAGAGTTCATACATCGGCACCAACGAAGATGTGGTATAAATACTTAGGTTGAAGAGGACCTGAGAAGTTGGTGACTTGACCTAAAGGAGACCAGAAACATTGTCATGGAAGAAAAAAACATGGAAAGGCTTCATGAAGGAATTCTGGAATCCAGCGGCACCGAGAGCAGTGTACCGACTATGAGGTCAACCACCTCTACCATCCACCAGCTAGGGATAAAAGAAGAAGAAGAAGCCTAAAAGGCACCAAAGTATACAATTATCTCAGTGATCACTAATCATTTCTAAGAACGTATGATATTTTAAATGGAATATTTCCATATATTGCCTTTCATATTAATAAAACAAACATTTCATGAAGTAAACTCAATAATATTGATTCATTTTAACTCGACTTAATAATTTGCAATATTTCTATTACTTTTTCTTACTTTAAAATGTCACTTAACTTGAGTATTCCCAGGCTAATATACTGCTGTTAAACTTACTTAAGTTCAGCATCCTTTACACATTTTGTAAGCAAATGATGTCCTTTTATATTCATCTCTATGAATCTCAGTGATTTGCAGACATACATAACACCTTATGTACTGCTTCACTTCAATTAAAGAATTTCTTCAAGTAGTTATGCTTTTGCCTTAATAACACACCTATGCAAATGGTTTACTACCAAAATTTTGAACGGCAGTTATGTGAAACTGGGATGGTCGAATGTATGGTTCACAGTTTCCGTAACACCAGTCTGAAAATGTTGGAATCCACCTTAGCGAATGCAAGTATTCATTCTCTCATATGAGGTTGACGCTCTGACTGGAGATTGCACTACAGTGTGGATCGGGACATTTACCATTTTCCTCACTGTAGTGCAATCTTGGAGTTTGTATATATAATATGCAGGGGGTGTGAGGGGTTGCGGGGTACTTTTCCCCTGCAAAAAGCAAGTAGAAACATCACCAGAAGTCAAGGTAACCTGGGTAATGTCAATAATATTGAATTGCGAATTATCAACATTACTGCTGTTGTCATTTTGAATAATTATTTTTGACATCTATTTTCACGGATCTATCTGACTACATCGAAAGTTGAGAAGAGCAAAAACGACTTCACCGACGCCAGAAGATCAACAGTTCACAAACACGACACCTCATACACTCGACACATCATAACAACAACAATCAACAAACAAAACAAATCCCCTGTCCAAAAACCACATACACAACACAAGCACACCAAAATCCTTACAAACCAACACTAACCCTTACATACACAACTATCGACAACCCTAACCGAAACCCTAACCCTAAGGTCCATCACTATCGCACACTCACCTAACTCACTGCCCCTAACCCAAAAAATATCACTACTGCACCCTTACCTAACCCTAACTCACTTATCCCACCCCTGTCCCTACAGACCGACCCTTGCCTAACCCACGCCTAACCCTAACTCACTTATCCCACCCCTATCCCTACAGACCATCAACATCACACACTTACCTTACTTCACTACCGCATACTTACACATCCTTTCCCCATCTCAGTGTTCTCAGTCGGTGTTTTCACGGTCTTCTAACTTGTCGATCTTCTGGCGTTGGTGAAGTTGTTTTCGCTCTTCTGAACTGTCGATGTAGTCAGGTAGATCCATTTTCACATAACTGAATAAACGCCAAACCACAATTCCACAGTTTGATAGTAAACCCTGCAAATACATAGGGTAAATGACATCCACTGACTATGTTTGCATCCAGACATAATGCCAGTCTCTGTGGATTACCGCTTTGTGCATCTTGAAACTAGTATTTTGAATACAGCTCTAAATGTTCTGGAATACTAACAAATTAATATTAAATCTCATTTCAGTATTAAGAGTCATGATATTTGTTTTTTTGTGTTTTTCTTTCCAAAGTGTGATATTATGTCAATGCTATTTTTAAGACAGACAATTGAGGAAAATAAACAATATGTTTTACAGAGCCTCCTACAACAATAAAAACAACAACTATTGCCCAGAAAACAGAGAGCAGTGCATCTCCAGTACCAGGAATATCAAGAACAACCTCTACAAATACAACCATGCCAGCAACAGGTATAAATTTTAGATATAAGCTTTGTACATGTGTGTAACAGCTTGAAGATTGTAATGCAATTACCACAAATTAAGATGCTTTGTGTACATACAAAGTCAGATGTTCTCTGTCAACCAAAATTAAACATAAATATGACATTAAAGTGTCTCCCACATGGGTTCAACGGATCTAGGACTTTTGATCGAAAGATCAAAAGCCCGACTCCATTACCACCGAACACACTTTAATGAAAGCGCTTTCATCGAAAAAGCGCTTTCGTTAACATATGGTAAAACAAAAAAACCCCACAAAATCTACTTGAATGCAGGAGGGTAAGCCCCCCTGCACCCAACGATGTGGGGGGGGCAAGCCCCCCACATCCCTCTACTTTAATATTCTCAATCCGAGGTCGTACTACAGTGGGTAAAAGGGAATTTTCCCTTACCACATTGTAGTACAACCAGAACAACAAGCATAATTACGTGATAGTGCTGCTTCAGTGAACAGCACTTTCACGCAAGTATGCTCACCAAATTTAGATTCGGTGAAAGATGCAGTAGAGCATCTGTAAGGATCCCAGTTCAACAGACATTGCAATTAAAATTCTAATCTGTAAAGCATTGTAGCCTAACATCATGTATTAGATTGTGGGTGTAAGCAGAACAGCAATACATTTACAATACAAAATCTATAATATTCAAAGAAAGTATATTCCATACAGTTCTTATAACTGAAACTTGGTTTGCAATGCATAAGGACAGAGTAGTCAGATTTGATTAACATGTGCTCTTATCTCATCACCACCAAAAGTTAAAACTATAACTGCAAATAAAACGTATCTGTCAATGAATGACTGTTTATGTAATCAGACTAGCATTTACTGATATACTATCATTCATTAGTATTTGATTTCACTATGTTGTGCCTTTGCTTCTAGACAGCACTGTACTAGGTTGAGACTGATAACCTTTTCTCTTGAATAACAATACAACAGTACAGCTTTTAGCACTGCTGTTTGGAAATGAAAGACTTAACTTTTCAGTGCAAATTCAATTGCTATGCACAAAATAAAGAGACTAATGATTACCTCTGGGCCACAAGAGCAATGCCAAACACTTAGGATATGTTAGAATTATGGGTATCGGCATTTGTTTACCAGGAAAGTTCACTGGGCCAGGGCAGCCCATTTTCAGTGGAGGCCCAGGGAGAAAAGTTCCAAATACAAAAGGAATTCACATAAAGTTACAGCAAAAAACAAAGTGATATACAAAATTCAAAAGTTTTCATAAAGAAATATTATAAAATAGCAAAAAAAAAAAAAAAAAAAGAACAAAATTAAATACAAAATTCAAAAGTTTGCCTAGAGAACATATAACATGATGAAGACATGGAAAGAACACAATTACTACAAGCAGGATTGATCAAGGTCCTAGTATATAGAGACAGTAACGATAGGATGTGAAACATGGAGAAGATATAAAAAAACAGGATAAGGTGGCTTTGGGGTAAAGGTTACAAAGCCTCGCAAAAGCACATGAATATGATAGTTTGAGAAAGGCATAGAGGATGTTACTTCAAAATGTAAGAGTGGAGGGTGAAATAATAAATTACGAGGGAATTGAGTCTAGCCTTGCAACTTTCATATCATGAAAATTAGAAATTATATGTTTTATAATTTTAATTGAAACAGCAAAATTTAGGCTATTTGTTAAACTAAATCCATAAAAAGAAATAAACTCTGCTATTTAATACTAGTCTCATGGTTATGAACTTGAAGACAGTTTACTTTCTGTATAAAATTACTGTTTGATTTCTGTTTGAATAGATCATTCCAACAATTTCAAAAATCAAATTGTAAGTTTCTAAGAAACTCCTGAAGACATTCTTTTCTTGAGATCTTGTGTGCTATAAAAGAAATGTTGAAATTTCCCACCAAAATTATATTGCTACTGATGAGATATGACAGTGTATCATTTAAGTTCTTGAGACAATTTTAAACATAATGTTTCTCATATGATCTTGTGGCATAATAATTATTGCCCATAAACTTGTTTAGGACCTTAATTTCTGGGAAAGTAAAACAATGTACCACATTTCTAGTATAATTATCAGCGAAGTTAAGCAATGAATACTTGAAGAGTTTTACAGATGAAAGTACTTGATGCTTTATTAAAGAAAGATCCACTTCTTGCAAACAGACTCCATCTGCTAAATGATGTTTAACTCACTTACCTAATTTCACTCAATATTATTATTTAAACCATTCATTTTTAGTGAAAGAATATTAAACATCCAAGGAAAAAAATCAAAATAAATGTAAAATGTGGCCATAGCATAACGACCTCCCCCCCAAAAGATTCCAAATGTGTTAAACAGATGTCCAGAACTAGAACTTCTCAATTATTTAGAGACTCATGGCAGAACATGCTGATAGTTCAGTTAGCACTTCCTTGGCTGATACATAAGAGACAGAGAGGTTTTTGTCTTTAAATTTTTTAAACAGTCAGAAATTGAAACCCAGTTATTATCCCTTTAACCCAAGCTATTTAAAGATATTAGCAAGTTTCCTTTTTTGAATAATTTCATTTGTAATTCTTGACAAATATTTAAGGGGAGCTGACTAAAAAGGACATTTCTATTTTTTAGCTGCTATAAAAATTGAATTTCTATCTGCAGACAAAGAAAATCATACTATGACCACTTATTCATGGCTGGTTTTGGAGTGCCAGCCTGGTTAATTACATCATGATTGATTCATTTTGCTGGCTAATTCAAACAGATTTGCTTGAAGTGTATTACATGCAGTCTAAGGCCAGTCTTCATAGTAATTGCACAAATGCATTTCACTGTCTGTGCTATCTGTGAATGTGTGTAGCTGGCTGCAATTCATAGAGGCCATTTACGTTAACTTGACAGGCCACAATCAAGTGTAAGCAAATTAACTGTAATGAGATTTATTAAAGTGGTGTATGCTAATGAAGCCTAGTTGCAATTTACTGTCAAATTTTCATTCCATCTACACATTCTTTGATAAACACATAGCCACATGTATCATATCTACTTTGCAGTCTGCAGAGATACTTACTGACCCTGAGAAAATAATGTTAAGTTGTCCTTTCTCTGCCCTAGTCCCACAGTCATACACAGAAACAGATAATTATCATCAGTAAAATAAGACTTGCCAGCCTTGGGGGAAAAAGTTATGTGACACAACCCCCCTAATGATATTACACATACAGAGGTCAGCCAAGTAAAACTGTGCTGAAGTAATGTTTGAACAATCATCAATACTTTGGCAATAGCAAATAAAGCATTTTAGTAACACATCTTTTCTTTCATTTGCCCCTACCATAATACTGTCATTTGCCCAGAGCATAATACTGTTAGTGACAATCAGGAATCTCCCAGTAATGACACATGTGCAGCCAACATAACATCATTACCACTTCAGTATTTCAATCACTGCATTTCTACCATATGTGCACAATCACTAAAAGACACCAAATAAAAAAAAAAAAAACTACTTGCTATGAATGCAACAAGTAGCTGCTACAGCAAAGTACTACACTCTGCCAAGGATGGTCGCAGGCTTGACTGCAAAAGGAGGAGGGTGGTCACCCAGCCATGGTGACCACAACTGGGAAAGCAGGGAAAACAGGCAAGAAACCATGCTGAAATTTGATCAAACTTATTTGCTCATAGTACTGCATCCAGAACTACTGATGTGGCAACACTGAGGACCCAGGGTGCTGGTGAGAAGAGGGCTATGGGCCAAAGGAAATTCATTACACTGAAATTGAAAACCTGCATCACCACTTGGAACTTTCAAACCAGCTACCACGTTGGCCAAGAGGAAATCATAGCAAAGAAACTCAAGAAATGCAAAATCTTGATCAGTGCAGTGTCAGAGTTACACCTCACTGTATCTAGAACATTGACCATCCAACCACTTACAGCTGAGGAAATGATGACCCTGTACTACCCTGATGGCAAGAAGCAAGAAGCTGGTGTTGGCTCTACGGTGGCTAGCTGAGCAGCAAGAAGTATAATTACTTTTCAACCAATACTGGACCATCTGGCAGCACTCACCAACAATGGTAACATCAAGATTCACATTCTGTCCATCAATGCACCAGCTAAGATAAGTCAGGACTAAGCCAAGGTGGACTTCTACAACCAGCTCCAATACATACCGGATTTGATCCCACAGACCAAGATGATCATCTTGGCTGGAGACTTCAATGCCCACATCGGTGAGGACAGGTCAGTTTGGGAACGAACAATGGGTAGATTTGGCCATGGGAACATGAATGATAATTGTCTGCGCCTTCTGTCCTTTGCTACATCAAACAATCTCATTTTGGGAAATAGTAATTTCCACCATCAATGCAAACAACAGCTCACATAGGTTCATAGGTTCATAGGTGTTTACTAGACTAAAGACCCTGGAGCCTTTACAAGCCTGCCCAAAAAAATTGCCCAGGCACAGTCCCACCTGATGTTAGTTCACAGTGCCCCTATTCAGTAGGCTAAGTAGAGTGATCCCTGGGTGAACTTTCTGTTACCCACTCGCTTGTCAAGATTTCTCTTAAAGAGGTCCAGCAAGGTGCTCTGTTTGACATGAATGGGAAGTTTATTCCAGAGTATGGGCAGCCTTTGGGAGATGAACCTGGCCCTCCAGCTTGTTCTGTTAATTGTGGTAATGAGATTGTGATCTCTGGAGTATGTGGCATGGGGGGATTGGGATTTCTTTAGGTGTAGCATTTCAAGTAGGGCTGGGTCGGACATGGCTTTGTAAGTCAAGCAGGGATCACCTCTAAGTAGATGATAAGAGACTGAGAACAGCTGAATTTCGAGTCTGTTCTTGTAGGATATGTGTTTAAGGGTTTCCCTTCACATGGTCAACATTTCATAAAGTTGAAGACCATATGGCCTAGACCATATGATCGACTTTTGAAATGTCGACCATGCAAAATGGGCATCTCCGTACAGTGGGGAATGGAAAGATTTCCATGTTCTGTACTGTAGTGCGATCTCGGAGTTGGTATATTTAAGTTCTGGGGGGTGCGGGGGTGGAGCAGGAGGTGCAGAGGGGCTTGCCCCCTGCTAGCAATGTGAAGATAAGTGATTGCTGTGTTTTTCTTTTACATGTATGACATTTCAAAAGTCGATCATATGGGTTCGGCCATATGGTCTTTGACTTTATGAAATGTTGACCATGTAAAGTAGACATGTGTTTAAGGCCTAGGATCCTTTCTGTGAGGTACTTTTGTGGCCTGTCTAGCTGTTGTATGTGTATGTCAGGTACATGCCAAATGGGGCATTATATGTGATGACTGGTCTAATGAGGGATGAGTAGAGAGGGATGATGATCTCTTTTTTCCTGGATGTGAAACCTTTGGTTATAAGATGTGCCACACAGAAGGACTTTCTGACTGCAATGGGAATGTGTTGATCGAAGGTGAGGTGGCTGTCAACTTGGGTGCCCATATCTCATATGGCCTCTTCAGTGTTCAGTGGGCTCCCATCAATGTGATAATTCATGGTAACTGAGTTTTTTCCAAAGGGGATGATAACGCATTTTTTGGTGTTAAGCTTCAGGCCATGGTTCTGACACCAGTCATTGGTCTCAGAGTTGCCCTTTTGTAGGATGCCTGCATCACTTGGGGAGTTGATAATTACTCCTAGCTTGCATTCATCAGTGAAGTTGGTCAGACAGAGTCCTTTTGTGTTGGCCTGGATTTCTGAGAAGTAGATGCCAAACAGTAGAGAGCCCAGGACCGAGCCCTGTGGGACTCAACTCATGACTGGTCAACAGTCTGACTTGGAATCTGTAACTTTCACTCTGTGGGTCCTGTCTGTGAGCCAATTTGCAATCCACCTAGTGATGTAAGGATTGATGCCTAGTTTGGTGAGTTTGTCAATGGTACCTGAGTGGGGAATGGTATCAAGGGCCTTGGGCAGGTCGAGATAGGCTGTATCCACTGCCTTACCGTTATCCACAGCCATGTTGATTCCTCAGAAAAGTCAACCAGGTTCAGCAGGCAGGATCTCCCCTTGACAAAGCCAAACTGTGTGGGGTCAAGAGGTTGCAGATTGCCTATATCTTTGTTAAGAAGGTCCATAATGATTCACTCCATAGCTTTGCATACCAGACTCATCAGGCTAATGGGGTGATAGTTCACACAGTTTGCAGTTGCTTCCCCTTTATGAAGCAGGATGACTGTAGCAGTGTGCCATTCATTATGGGCATAGCCTGAGGTAAGGCTGTGATTGAACAGGGCACACAGATGTGGTGCCAATTCATTTTGTAGGTCATGTAGGATGTAGCCAGGAATATTATCAGGTCCCATGGATGCTGTATTCTTGGCTTTGGACAATGCAACTTTTACCTGTGCCAAAGAAATTGTGGGTACCAGGGTTTCTTCCTGTATCGTGATAGGGCCCTTGGGGGAGTAAAGCTGGCATTGAATCTGTAGACCAGTATATTGGCTATATCTGCTGGCTCAGTACAGGAGATGCCATTGTGCAATTACTCAGAGCAAATCTGGGTATTGCCTTGGAGGTTTTTGATATAGCTAGAGAAGGCTTTGTGGTTGTCTTTGGTGTCAGCCACAATTCTGCCTTCATAGTTAGCCTTAGAGGATTTGATACGGGATCTCAGCTTTTTGTTGAGACTGATGAGGGAGGTTTTCCAATCTTGTGACTTCATTTTTTTCTGCAACAGTTTCTTCCTTCTGTTGCAGAGTTTATTGATGGCTGGGGACCACCAGATTGGCTTTTTTTGTTTGGAGGAGAGCATCTTAGTTCTATTTGGTATGGCAAGGTGCATGCATTTGTGTATGGTCTCGTATAGTGCATTGATGTATGATTCAGCAGTCATGTAACTATTTTTCATTGGCATAGATGCTGAGAAGTAAGTCACCTCTGGTTAGCCATCTCTGTTTTTAGGAGCCGAAAGTCAGATTTACAGAAGTTTTTCATGGTGGTCACCTTAGTGGGGGTTGTAGGTGAGATGGAAATTTCCATGATGATCAGGTTGTGGTCAGATGTAACCTGGGAGGAATTAACTATAGGTGTGGAGCAACGGTGTCCCATGTTGGTGATAACCAGGTTGAGGATGTTGCTTCCTCTAGTGGGGGTCAGAATGAGCTGGTCCAGGACATCGAAACTAATAAATTCCAGAAAGTGTTGGGTCTGTACATTGGTACATGAATAGTTTTCCCAGTTGGTGGAAGGGTAGTTGAAGTCACCCAGTATGAGAGAATTAGGTTGGACCTTGATAGATTCCAGAGTGCTTAGGAGTGAGAGTCTAGGGACATGTTTGGGGCTCTGTAGCAGGCTATGACTTGTATCACCATCTTACCCAGTGTTAGTTAGTTGCATCTGAAGTATCTTGGATGCATTATGCTGGGCCACCAGTCTATAGGTGTGCGTATCATTTAAGAATATAGAGACACCACTGCCTTTGGAGCTTCTGCACATATTCTGGTGCTGAAAGGTATAGAATGAGTTGTAACCTGGGAACACTGGGGTAATTTCTGCCTCTTTAAACCAGGTCTCCGTTACAGTACAGATGTCAGCATTCTCCATTTTGAGGAGAGCTTTGAGCGAGTCCATCTTGAGATTTAGACTTCTAACTTTGAGCAGCATGACCCTCAGATTGCACTGGTTTGAAGCTGTTCTGGTGGAATTTTGTTCTTTGGAACACTGCCTTAAAAAGGCACTATTGGGGTGGCAAGAACCTTAGCCAGTACCCGGAATCCCAGGGATGACAGATGTAGGCCATCTCTGGCAAAGCATCGAGGTCTGTCGATCATGTCGTCCCAGGCAGATAGATACTGGATCCCCATTTGAATGTCACCAGGAACTTAGCCAGTTGTTGAAGTCAATCATTTTCTGCTCATACTGTGGTATCATTCTGGGTGACGATAGAATACTGCTCAGGGCTAGGGTCATACCTGCCTAGGTCACATAATCCAAGAGTTCTATCACATCTCTTTTCATGTAGTCCAGGGAGGTATGTCTCAGGTCATTCACACCCACATGGAAAAAGACTGAGTCATATTTGTACTTGTTGTGGAGTGACCTGAGTGCATGTGTTATGTGGCGGATCATGGCATCTGATAGACAACTGACTGTCACCTTTTCCTTGCTCACCCTAGTGAGTGGGAAATTAATGTGCCTCACAATTGAGTCTCCTATGATTAGTACATTGGGCAAAGTGTTTTGCCTTAAGGACTTAGGTTGAGGGCACCCTGTGTTGGTGAGCTATGTGTTCTGGGGTTGCTGTTGTGTTGTGGTGGTTGAGTGCATTTCTGTCTGGGGGGGTATCTGTTGTTTGGGTAAATTTTTCTTGAGAGCCTCTGTGAAGGTGAGTGTATGGTTTGTATTTCTATGTGTGGGCTGTGATGGTTGGTATTTTGGATGGCTGTGTGTTGCAGTTGTTGACCTTCTCCTGTTGACCAGCTAGTCCAGTCTTGGTTGGAGCATGCACTGCTTCCTGTTTCATGATATAAGTGCATCTCTCATGGCAAAACACATCCAGCAAGGACTCTGCCATATTAGACCACACCCTCGTCAATTCTCGCTTCTGATCATCGCTGAAAGGTATCCATCTTAGGCAAGGACCTGACTTTTGCTCCGATCATTACCTTATCCATATCATAGTGCAGCCTTAATTACAGCATGCAAAGCAGAAGTCACCTCAGCCAGCCAGGCTGGACTTGAAGAAATGATGGCCCTGCTCACAAACAGGAATTCCAGATCACAATGTCAAACTGGTTTGCAGCATTGAACCAAATGGAGGACATGGATGAGGCAGAAAAGCAGATATCAAACTCCATCATGGAATGCATCAAATTGTTATGCCCAATGATCCACCACTGATCGCAGCCATGGGTATGTGATGAGTGCCTGAATCTTATATCTCAACAAAAGCAGCTGAAGTTGGTCAACTGTGAATGATACTGGCAGCTCACTCAAGAAATTTGCCAGAGGCTGAAAACAGAAAGGGAAGTGTATTGGAACCAGGTGGTAGCCTACTTTGAGGAGGCAGCATCCAGGCATGAGTACTGCACCCAGTACAGCACCCGCAAATGAGTGTGAAGACCAAATCTACCAGTGACAACATCATAAAAGTGAATGAGACATTTGTGTGCTCACTGCGTGAATGCCTGAAATGTTGGAGGGAATTCTTTTGAAAGCTTTAAAACCATGACCAATGGTTGATCTGCCACCCATTGATCTCCCTGAGGCCCCAATGCCTGATGCAAAGCCAACAGTTGAAGAGGTGAAATTAGCTATCAGAACACTGAGAAAGAGATCAGGTCACTGAAGAAGCAATCAAGGCTGTTGACAATATCCTGCTCCACTGACTCCACTCACTGATCAAGCTGATATGGGTTATGGGCCAGATACTATCCACATGGAAGAAGGCCATCATCATATCCATCCACAAGAAGGAGGAAACAAGATTAGTCTGCATTCCATCACTGGAAAAGTCTTTATGAAGATCTTACAATCCAGGCTGCAGAAACGCCACTTGCAAACCAGCAAGGAAGAACAGACCAGATCCAGACCAAACAGAGGATGATGCAATCAAATCTTCACCATCCATCAGATAATAGAGGAAAGAATCCGGTGTGGACAATGTACATATATCATCTTTATTGATTTCTAGTGTGAATTTGACTGTATCCACTGGATTGCCCTGTGGATAACATTGGAGACCGAGTATTTCCTGAAGAAAATCATCAGACTCCTTCAAATGTCACACAATGGTTCATTCTGCATGGTGTGCATTCAGAACAAACTGTCTGAAGAGCTTACCATCGAGGCTGGGGTCCATCAAGGGGATGTGGTCTCTCCACTGCTGTTCAACATAGTATTTGAGGGCAGGAGCAAAGTCAAGTATGGTGAAGCTCATTCTATGAATGACCTTTTATTCACTGATAACAGTACTATTTTGCATACAGTGATGTTGAGGCCACAGATATCCTCTACAATATCACCTGTATCTCCCAATAATATGGCCTATGGATAAACATAAACAAGACCAAAGTGATGGCAACTGACAGGTCACAAGCCACTGTCCACCTCAGGGGAGTTCAGATTGGACAAATACAAGAATTTAAGTGTTTGGGTTTGCTGGTCCAGGAGAAGAAGGTGTCATCAACAGCCAAAGTCCATAGCAGGATTGGACATGCCACTGCAGCATTTTCCTCATTCAAGTGGTGTCTGTGGAAGAGGGGAAACATCTCTATCACCACCAAGATCCTACTTTTCTGGGCACTGATCTTGGCAATTCTCCTTTATGGATCAGAAACGTGGATCCTCCTCAAGCCAGACCTGAACAAATTTGAGGTTTTCCAAATGCGATACCTGTGCCAAATCTTGGAGATATCACTTCATAACCACATTAGAAAAGAGAGCATGTGGACCAGATATGATCAGCAGCCAACAAATCAGCAAACAGATCCAGAACAGGTGACTGCACAGGTTTGGACACGTGTGCAGAATGGACATCCACTGCTTGCCATACAGACCATTATGGAGAGAGCACTCGTGAACTGCAGAGCTCATATATCTGCACCAAAGAAGATGTGGTCTAAATACTGTAGGTTGAAGCGGATCTGACCAGTTTGTGACTTGACCTACAGGAGGCCAGAAACATTGTCATGGAAGAAACAACACGGAAAGGCTTCATCAAGGAATTCTGGAATCCAGCGGCACCCACAGCAGTGTACCGACTATGAGGTCAACCACTCTACCAGCCACCAGCTAGGGATAATAGGAGAAGAAGAAGCCTAAAAGGCACCAAAGTATACAATTATCTCAGTGATCACTAATCATTTCTACTGTTGCTGGTAATGAATTTTCATTTACAAGTAACTTATGGTATTGTAAATTGAATATTTCCATATATTGCCATTCATATTAATAAAACAAACATTTCATGAAGTGAACTCAATAATATTGATTCATTTTAACTGTTCTTAATAACATGCAATATTTCTAATACTTTTTCTTACTTTAAAATATCACTTAACTTGAGTAATCCCAGACTAATATACTGCTGTTAAACTTACTTAAGTTCAGTATCCTTTACACATTTTGTATGCAAATGATTTCCTTTTATATTCATCTCTATGGATTTCAGTGATTTGCAGACATACATAACACCTTATGTACTGCTTCACTTCAATTAAAGAATTTCTTCAAGTTGTTATGTTTTTGCCTTAATAACACAGCTATGCAAATGGTTTACTGTCAAAATGTTGAACGGCAGTTACGTGAAACTGGGACGGTCGTATGTATGGTTCACATTTTCCTCCGTAACACCAGTCTGAAGATGTTTAAATCCACCTTAGCGAATGCAAGTGTTGATTCTCTCATATGAGGCTGACGCTCTGATTGGAAATTGCACTACAGCAGCGACTGGGAAATTTACCATTTTCCTGACTGCAGTGCAATCTTGGAGTTTGTATATATAATATCCATGGGGTGTGAGGGGTTGCAAGGTGCTTTTCCCCTGCAAAAAGCAAGTAGAAACATCACCGGCAGTCAAGGTAACCTGGGAAATGTCAATAATATTGAATTGCGAATTATCAACATTACTGCTGCTGTCAATTTGAATAATTGTTTTCGACATTTATTTTCACATAACTGACTAAACAACGAACCACAATTCCACAGTTTGATAGTAAACAATGCAAATACATAGTCAGGGTGAATGACATCCGCTGACTGTTTGCATCCAGACATAATGCCAGTCTCTGTGGATTACCGTTTCGCGCATCTGGAAACTCGCATTTTGAATACTGCTCTAAATGTTCTGGAATACTAACAAATTAATATTAAACCTCATTTCAGTATTAAGAGTCATGATATTTGTTTTTTTTTTTGTTTTTTTATTTCCAAAGTGTGATACAATGTCTGTGCTATTTTTAATAGAGACACAAGAAAAATAAACAATATGTTTTACAGAGTTTCCTACAACAATAGAAACAACAACAACAACAACAACAACAACAACAACAGCAACTATTGCCCAGAAAACAGACAGCAGTGCATCTCCAGTACCAGGAATATCAAGCATAACCTCTACAAATACAACCGTGCCAGCAACAGGTATAAATTTTAGATATAAGCTTTGTACATGTGTGTAACAGCTTGAAGATTGTAATGCAATTATCGCAAATTAAGATGTTTGTGTACATACAAAGTGAGATGTTCTCTGTCAACCAAAATTAAACATAAATATGGCATTAAAGTGTCTCCCACATGGGTTCAACACACATAGAAATTAAAATTCTAATCTCTAAAGCACTGTAGCCTAACATCATGTATTAGATTGTGGGTGTAAACAGAACAGCAATACATTTACAATACAAAATCTATAATATTCAGAGAAAGTATATTCCATACAGTTCTTGTAACTGAAACTTGGTTTGCAATGAATAAGGACAGAGTAGTCAGGTTTGATTAACATGTGCATCTAATCACTACCAAAAGTTTAAACTATAACTGCAAATAAAACACATTTGTCATTGAATGACTGTTTATGTAATCAGACTAACATTTACTGATATAATATCATTCATTAGTATTTGATTTCACTATGTTGTGCCTTTGCTTCTAGACAGCACTGTACTAGGTTGAGACTGATAAACTTTTCTCTTGAATAACAATACAACAGTACAGCTTTTAGCACTGCTGTTGGGAAATTAAGGGCTTTTAACTTTTCAGTGCAAATTCAATTGCTATGCACAAAATAAAGAGACTAATGATTACCTCTGGGCCACAAGAGCAATGCCAAACACTTAGGATATGTTAGAATTATGAAAATCATCCTGCCAATGACTATGCTATATAACTATTCATGTATTAATTAGCATATTGCCCTTGTGGAAAAAGGAGGCATCTTGTAGACTACCCAGGCAGAAGGATAACTGATTGCATGTTGTGAATTCTTTAGGTCCACAGAAGTATAAGTTCCACATACAGTACCTCTTCCCTTATTAGTGCTGTTCCCTGGGGTACATGAAGTAATGTTAGTACCACATTATTTCTTCACCCAGTCTGGATTTGGGTCTATAGTAGATAATTGAATCTTTGAAAGTTCGACTGTCATATCTTTAACACTATATGATCAAACTTTCAAAATTTCAAATATTTAATAAAAAAAAAATAAACTACACAAAACACCTACCTGAATGTTTTAAGCAGGGGGCAAGCCCCCCTGCACATCCCCACATCCCAGTTCTTTAAATATACCAACTCTGACATCACACTACAGTGCAGAAAAGAGAAATCTTCCCATTCTGCTCTGTACAGAGATCTCCGTTACAACGTTTGAAAATTCAAAAATCCGATCATATGGTGTTGACCATTTGTGACTCGAAATTTTGAATGTTAGAACATTCAAGATAGACCCTCTGGATTCTGTCCCTACTACATGTGCACAAGACTGTTGGTCACCATTCCTTTCCATTTAAACCCTAACTTTACACTTTCCATCCCATGTGCCATCTATGTGTGCCCCCCCCCCAGCACTACCCTAAATGTTGCCAATTTAAAAAGAAATGTTAGAACAAATCCGGCTTCTGATTTCCATCACTGTTTTACTGCCTTCTAGTAATTCTAACTTACTGGTATAATGTATCGTCAGTGGCCCGACATGTCTGACTACACACACGCACACACACACACACACACACACACACACACACACACACACACACACACACACACACACACACACACACACACACACACACACACACACACACACACACACACACACACACACACACACACACACACACACACACACACACACACACACACACACACACACACACACACACACACACACACACACACATACATGACAGAAGATACAACAACTAAAGTTTTCATGAGAAATCAAGAAAGCAGTATGTTAAATTATTTGCCGGTTGCTTTTGATAAGTCAGCTGGCGAATGTCAATAGAATCTTCTTGCCTGACTACAACATGTATTTCACATGTGACTCACATGACTATATCACTGATAATGTTTTTATAACTTACATTTAAAATGGTTGGCATTAATGTTTTAATGAAACTATTGCTTTGCAAATTACACCACTTCAAGCAAAATCTCCTTAACCTACTTAAACATTAAATGACACATGTCAAGATCTACTCTTTGTTTTCAGGAGCAATATTTAATTATATTATTCCTAGCCCAACTTGAGTAATACCTACTTTAAGCACCACACTGACCAGTTAAATAGCATCCCCTTCACTGTAAACTCTTTTTAAGATTTAGTTTGTATTTTTGTATTTATATTACAAGTGTATACACCATAAATGAGAAGAAGATGGTTTTGCTTAGATATTTGCCAAAGAAGTGGGTTGGAATTTCCACCCAGAATGTTAAAATTTTTGTTTTACATAAAATACAGCGCGGTGCTCGACACTATTACTGCATAATGGCCATGTTTTTTTATTAACATAACAGTGAATTTTACTTTATATGCTATTAGAAATAAAATATTGTATAATGCTCTTTTCTATGGGGAAGCCGCAATGGTACAGAGGTAGCGTTGTTGCCTCACAGCAAGAGGTTCTCCTGTTCGATTCTCAGCTGGAGTGCCTTCTGTGTGGAGTCTGCATGTCCTCCCCACAGTCGAGTGGCCTCCGAAAGATGTGTGAATGGGCATCCCTTCACTGAAGGTTGGGTATTGGGCTGGCAACTCAGCACCATAAAAATCAACTGCCAATCATTAGCGGACCAGAGTTCTGCTGTGGTGACCCCTAACCGAAAAGACGAAGAAGATAATTCTCTTTTCTGTCATAAAACAGTGCTTGCAATACGCATATACATACTTACTATCATCCAAAAATCTGATTATTTCTAATTATATATGCCTCGCATATTATTTAAACAATTTAGCATCATGTTTCACAAATTAATGGAACTTGCTTGGATAAATGATAAAAGCAACTTGGTTACATATATCAGAAATACACAAATGTTAACTTAGCAATGCAGGTTTTGATAAACTTTTACTATATTTGAGTCATTGTATAAAATGTGTTCAAAAAAAGCAGAATGTGGTTGTTGCATTGCGAGTGTGTAGAAGACAAACTGTTCTGGTATAATAAGATATTACTGGGTATAATTTTACTATAATAATCCTCTCTCCAAATTATTGGTTTGAGAATAGAATTGTTTTGTCAGCTGCATGATTTCTGTAAAGAACTATTATTGCTTGAAGACAGATCATTAATCAGAACGATAAAGTACAGTTAATTCTTTTTTTCATGGAGTGGCACTCCTTCAACCCTACCATTTAAACTTATCTGGGTGAGGTTTAAGAAAGTGCCAAAAGGGTTTTCCAGTATTCATAAAGATAAGTGTTTTTGTTGTTGTTGTTATGGTTTTGATTGTGTAAGCATATGGCTCAGTTAACAGAAACTAATCTAAGACTGGTGTGATGTCTCTGATCTCTTGAGCGAATCCAAATGAAATCCAAGGCATCCTTTGAAAGTTACAGAAAAATAAGTATTTTTATTCACTGTACTGCACTTTTAAACATGCATTACTGAATTGCCACTTACTTTTAATTGTTTTTAGCCATTTCAACTGTTTTGCTGTTTCACTGTTTTAGCTGTTTACTTTTTGAGACTGTTTTTCCTGCACTTTGTATTTTCTAGTACTTGTGTATTTTCTAGTATAGGCTAGATTCAGATTTGCCAAATCTAGACTGTTTGTCATTATCTGAGCACTAAAACAAGCCATCTTACATTAAGAGGGCCCCCTGCACCATTGTGGCAGAAAAGTGTAGCAAAGGACCCATCTGAGTTGGAGATTGTTGAAATAAGGCTTAGTACTGAGCATTTCCATTGGCCAGCTTGTTTGAAAATTGATTAACTTGTTTTTAAAAAGGGTTCTCACAGTTGCTACATAAGCCCCACATTGCATGGGTTTGTGCCTGTTTTAACACAGTTCCACAGAGTTTGGAGATCTGAGCAATCCATGGCATCTGTTTGCAAGTAGAACACCTTCACACAGCACCACACAGGGGAGGTAACCATTGGCGGTTATAGATGTAAAAGCTAGACTAGATTTATTTTGCCTTAGAAGCTGTCCATGTTTCAAATGAGGAGTCCCTTAAATTGTGCTTAGCTTCTTGGACAGCACCTCAGCTGGGCTTTCTACAGCATTTGCCACTTTAACTGAAATCTCCTAGTCCCTAATTATGTTATATCTCTTGAGAGCCCCAATTGTATAGACCCAGCATTATGCCCCCAATTAAACCACATCATTCCTCATTAAAGTAAGCAAATTTACACTTACTATTATGGATGGTCATTTCTCCTCTACGTCTCCTGCCAGCCTGAATGATATGGATATCCTAAGGCAGTATAGCAATTCCCTCATGTACACTGACAACCCACTATTCCTAAACCACTCAAGCTCATTTTGTGAGAGATACATATACACTAAGAATTTGGAATCCTTGCTCTCTCATTCACAGAACAGTGACACTGAACAGGTTGTCAGCCCACATACTACACCACCTGAACAAACCATACTGTCAACACATAAACCATCATATGCGGAGGAACTCACCAGAAATTTACCTAAACACCAGAAACCTCAGAAACACAAACATGCTACATCTAATACAGTACCTACAGCACTCATTACACATACAACCACAAGCACAAGTGTCTCACCAAACAAGTCCTTAAGGCACAGCACATCTAAACAAAATTTTTTGGTCATAGGCACAGATATCCCACACACCAGGCTGGACAAGGAAAAGGTTATGGTCAGCTCAGCTGTCTGTCGGGTGCCAGGATCCATCAGATCACACATAAACTCAAGTCTCTCCACAATAAGTACCATTATGATTCCATCATAGTTCATGTTGGTGTGAATGCTTTGAGATATACCTCACCAAACTATATGAATAGAGACATGACTAAGCTCTCTGAATATGTGTCTCAAGCAGGTATCTCCCTAGCCATGCACAGCATACAGCCTTCACCTAAGATGATACCACAATATAAACAAAAAATATTGACTTCAACAATTGGCTTAATTTCTGGTGTCATTCTAAGGTGATCCAGTACCTGTCAGCCTGGGGTGACATGGTAGATAAACCACGCTGCTCTGCCAGAGATGGTCTTCATCTGTCACCTCTTGGATTTTGGTTACTGGCTAAGGCTCTTGCCTTCCCCACAGTGCCTTTTTTAGGCAATGTCACAACAACAAAATTCCCAGTGTAAAAATATCTTCAAAAAGCAACCTCAACGTTATACTGCTAAATACTAGGAGTCTAAACCTAAAACTGCACTAACTGGAAGCAGCCCTTACCTTAGAAGATGCTGACATCTCTGCAGTCAAAGAAACTGAGTTTAAGGCTGTGGGCCATACCGGGTTATAATGCCTTCCACAAAACCAGACACAAAGTTCATAAAGCAGCCAGCGCCATAGTTCAGCACTCATATAGCTTAATACATTATGATGTTGGTGGGGCGACTTAAAGTATATTAAACTATAGGAGTGCTGAACACACTATGGTGCTGGCTGCTTTTTGAACTTTGTGTTAAGATTGTGGTCGTTTGCATCTCCCATACTTGCGAGTGTGTTTCAGGAAATTCCACACAATCAGACCACAAACTGAAAGTGCAAGAACTAAAGGAGTTGGAGTATCAATATTCATGAAAGATAAATACGCCTCTAGATTTGTTAAACAAAACAATTCCCTTTATACCCCAATACTCTTTAAGAACGTATTCAAAGTTTTCCTTAACTAAATTATTTGGGTAACTCCTTTCTAAAAACATATTGGCTACCTTGTTTAATTCTCCTTTCACATCTTCTTCCTGGTTTAGTCATTTTGGTTCACAAAGCCACATTTCATTAAATTAAATTCAATGACTGACATAGCCATAGATATGCTGATTAAATTAATAAGATAAAAAACTTTTCAGTTTTAACATTTTTATATATGATTTTACACATGAGTTTATTGGTAGAAGTGTTTTTACTTATTTATTATTAATTAATTAATTTGTGACGTCATTTTATGTGTGTTTCAATAGGTTCAAATAAAACAAGTGTTGATTCTGATGAAATCCTCGATCAGGGGATGAAAGCACTCAATCCGATGGTTTTCTAGTTTTACTATTAAAGTAGATTTTATTGCTGAATTCTTTGGTTGCTGTTATTTGTGTTCGACTACACAAGAAAACCTTTTCAAGATTTCTTGACTGCTGACAGTGTATGTTTTCTGTTAGTGGTTTTGGTCAACACTGGTCGCTCCATTTTTGTACATTTATTTAGACTGAAATAACACTGTCAGTCTGAAAGTATCCTAGTTCCCTTTGAATGATGATGATGATGAGTAGGAAATTGTATGGCATAAGGAAGGGGATGAATAACTGAATACCTTATCCTCTTTTGACCCTGGTGAGTGGTTTGTAGGCCACTTGGTGACCTGAGGAATTTAACCAGTTCATAAATGATTACTTGTTGTGCAAAGAATAGGGTTATTAAAAGGTTACCCATGAGCACGTATTGCTCTAAGTACAGCATTGTCTGTCACATTATGGTTTGTTTAGCCTCTTCAGTTTCACATATTTCAGTGACATCACTGACAATGTTAGTACAGACTGGTGCAGTTTTTTGAAGTTACTGTCTCATTAAACAGCCCCCTCAACTCTGACTGAGCAGTGGATTAAGACTAAAAGCTGTTTCCTATGGTCAATGGTTTGATTCCCTCAGCTTCCATTTCCCTTTCTGTGCATGCTATTAGCTAGGCAATGCTCAAGAGCAACTGGAAGATTGAGTTATACTCTTCAATTGTCACATGGAACTCATGCCTATTAACTTCCTGAATCTCGTAAGTTAGCTTAAGTCGGAAGTTCTTTGCCATTCAGGCTATGAAGTCCATTGCTTAGGTGACACATAGTACAATAAACTGTCAGTCTTTGCAATGGCTATATTGATATGAGTTCCGATATTTCATCTTTGACCAGGGTAGGAAGGAAGGCATTTGAATCTGAGTAGTTTTGAGTATGTTATTATGTAAGTTTCTGTGCATGCTCACGCACACGTGTGTGTGTGTGTGTGTGTGTGTGTGTGTGTGTGTGTGTGTGTGTGTGTGTGTGTGTGTTTTGTGTAAATGGGGTTTCTTATTATGGATTCATGGTGATGCATGTTCAGCAGAACTGCTTGGTACTTAAGAGAAGAATTACGTTGTCCTTTAAGTCTAAGCTAAAAAAACTGATTCATTCCAGGCTTAAAGACTGAAAGTGTTTTTTTTGGGAGGGGGGGCTAAGCAGAAGAGTATAGTGTTATTGTCATCAATATATATTGCAACAGCTGAATATTTCAAGCACTTTACTTGTGCCATTAAGAAATATACAGACACTGAAACATTTTGTACTTGGGGTGATCCCAGCAGGTTTCTTGTCCGTTACTTAGAAAGACACGGATACATGACAGATCATTTTTTATGAAAAGCATAATAGGACAACAGTTTTGCACAGTAGCAGGTAGGGACACGACATATTAAAGACCTTTCTAGGTATTATAGCAACAACATAACAGCACATATAATATTAAGGATGTGATCAGTGAATTTGAGTAATACAGTGTTTGTACTGTGAAGGTTTTCCTTAATCTGTGCAGTCTATTTTCAAGTAAACCCAGGGGTTATCAACAGTCACTGAATTGTGCTTAGACGATATTCTTCAGAATATCACCCAAGATAAGAGAAAAAGCAGATATAGACATTTGTTCTGTATTAAATTCTACAGACACCAGTGACTATTTTTACATCAGGCAGACCAACCATTTTTTGTAATTTTGTGCTTTATAAGCCACCTGGCAGGGATCAGAACTGTAAGGTAAGTACTTTATATATGAAAGAGACAGCCACAGAGGAGCAGAGAAACTTTCTCAGGATGTCTGGGCAGTTTTGTGTTAGGAATCCTTATTACGGTTCTGATCCCTGCCAGGTGGTTTATAAAGCACAAAATTACAAAAATGGTTGGTCTGCCTGATGTAAAAATAGTCACTTGTGTCTGAAGAATTTAATACAGGACAAATGTCTATATCTGCTTTTTCTCTTATCTTGGGTAAATCTTGCAAACTGGCTCAAGGACAGAACCCACATGGACCTGGGGACCCAAGTTGATAGCAATCTCTCATTTGACAAAAACGTGGCCAAAGTGGTTAGAAAAACATTTTATATAGCCCACCTAATCATGAAGGGATTCACATCTAGATCAGTGGAGGTCATCGTGCCTCTTTACTCATCCCTCATCAGGCCCATAATTGAGTACAATGCCCCTTTTGGGATGCACCTTACCAGACACCTGCAGCAACTGGAAAGACCTCAAAAGTACCTCACCAAGAGGATCAAAGGGCTCAAACAGATGCCATATGCTGCCCGGTTAAAGAAACTCCAGCTCTACTCAGTGGCATACCGCCTGCTCAGAGGAGATCTGTGCCTGACATATAAAGCCATGGCCAACCCGGAATTAATGGACATGCTGCACCTCAGAAAATCCAAATCCCATCGATCTACACGCTCGAGAGACTTGAACCTCAGCACTGAAAGAAATAGGACATGCTGCAGGGACAGATTCATAACCCAGAGGCTCCCTTCACTCTGGAATAAAATCCCAGTCCAGGTTAGGCAGAGTCCCTCATTGACTATCTTCAAGAGGAATCTTGATGAGTGGATGGGAGATCGTAGGTTTACCCTGGGTATCACTTCTGTGTCACTGTTAGTCAGAGGCACAGTATACTAACCTCGAAAAAGGGCATAGCAAAACTAATTTAAAATGGGTGGTGAAAGCCAAACACACTCTGGCTAGGCTTATAAATGCCCTAGGGCAGATAGCCTAGTATGAACCTATGAACCTATGAACCTATGAATCTTTTGGTGTCAGGATTGGAGGATATCTTGGGGCTCTAAGTTGTATTCCATTCACAAACTACATTTGAGGAGGAGAGTAACATTCAAAAGATGGTATTTACGAAAACAGTTTGTTATGAAATCCAGAGTCTTGGTGAAAGAGTGCAAGAAGATTTGCTATGAGGATTGTTTTCTCATTTTTTCTATATACCCTGAACATTAAGGCATGGCCCATTTGAGAGCTTGTTTATGCAGGTAGTATTTTTTTTGCATACTTATATCTTAGCTTAGCACTGGAGTTGTGCTGCAGCATCTTG
This sequence comes from Protopterus annectens, assembly GCF_019279795.1. NCBI lineage: Eukaryota > Metazoa > Chordata > Ceratodontiformes > Protopteridae > Protopterus > Protopterus annectens. The sequence continues at coordinate 470,225,261 of NC_056734.1, read as the reverse complement.
TAAGAGAAATAGTCAAGACAATGAAGCTGCTATAGTTTAGACCGCTGTCCACAATCTGCAGGTCATATATGGACTGACAGGTATATTTTGCTCATGTTGCTACAATGGCCAAGAAAGTGAAGTGGAACTGATTCTACATACTAACGATTTTACTGCTTGTTGTCTGTTATCTGTCTACAAGAAAATAGAGATAAGGTCACTCAAATATGATTTATATTGTGTACTGCATTTTTACAAAAAGGTATATTTCAGAGAATGCAATTCAGGGTAATATAGTTCCTTGGTGCATACTGACTGCTTATGGAAGATGCAGGAACTGAATAAAATTACTAAGATTATGGTGAAACATGGGCTATATTATCCAGTCCCAGTGTTACCTAAAAGGAATGGAAGCATTAGTAGGACAGGTGTGTAATGGTCTGTGAACTCTTCCACAACCTGCAGCATGATAAAATCTACCTGGCAGTCCTTTTGGAGGAGGTACAACCACCAGCCCTATCTTCCTGAGTACATTTGTGTACCACTTTGCAATCCAATGAGTTATATAGCGATTGGCATTTAGCAGGGATCGTTTATCTATGATACCTCTTTGTGGGTTGGTACTGAATGCGTTTGTAAGGTCTAGTTATGCAGTTTGCACCGTTGTGCCCTTGTCCGTTGCTTTAGTAATTGTTTGGAAGAAGCAGACCAGCTTAAAAATGCAGGACCTGCCCTTGACAAATGTGAACTGGATTGGGTTGACAGTCAGTATGTCACTTATATCCTTGTTTATTCATTGCATAATGATGATGGTTTCCATAGCTTTAGAGATTAAGCTGATCAGACCTATAGGTCTATAATTATCCAGATCTATTGAAGCCCCACCTTTGTGCAAGGGAATGGCTGCTGCTGTCTTCCTTTCATCTGATGCAAAGCCTGTTTTGAGACTGATATTGAATAGCTTCTCTAGGACATAAGACAATTCCTGTTTCAGGCTGACTAGTAGACAGCCTGTTAGATTATCTAGCTCCATAGATGTAGAGTTCTTAGCTTTGAATAGCACTGTCAAAGCTTGCTTTTGGGAGATTTGAGGAGGGGTGGTGTCATTGTGTGAGTATGTGATCTGAGAATATTGGATTGGAGAGAGATCTGAAGTTTGAGCTAAATTTCTCCACTGGTAGATTGGCTCTGTCCTCTGGGTTTGAGTATTTAATATTGTTTACTATTAGCTCTGCACAGTACTGGGCATTTGTTTCTGAGAATTTTAAAATAATTAAAGAATGCTTTGTGGTTATACCTTCACCTGGGTGGCAATTGTTACCTCATATCTGGGTTTGGTTAATTTGATCAAGGACTGAAGCCCTTTATTTGATTTAGCAAGAGCATTTTTGGAATCTTGAGGGTTAGATTTATTTTTGCTTACAATGAGATTTTTTTCTTTTATTACAGAGTTATTTTGTATTTAGGTTCTACAGTAGGGGGTTATTTTTTAATTTGTTGTTGTATTTCTTTCTAAGGTTAGGGGAACATGCATCTGTGCAGCTATTTACACGTGCATAGGATTTGGCAGTGAAGGATTCCACATAAGTAGTGACAATAAATTTGAGTGCTTTAGGGCTTTACTTTAAGTTGAAGAGAGAGTCATAACAAATACATGTGCCCCAGGAAAGGATTGTTAGGAACAGGATATATTGAAATGTGTGAGTACTTGAGACAGAGCCACTGGGATGCTGGTAAAATATCTTTAAAAATTTGAATACCAGGATGGAGCCACTAGACACTGATAGGGTGACTGTGTTTGGTGCATTTCCTGTATTGGTTTCTTATTTGGGAAGGTTCATTCTGTAATCTGCATTATCTGTAATGAATATTGTGAAATACTGTGCTGGGATGTGTTATGCATTGCTGTGGGTTTGATTTCCTTACACCTATATGCACAGAACAGGTACATTGTGGAAAGGGTATTAAATTCACTCATAGAAAAGTATGCTGAGGATAGTACCCAGAAAGAACCCAGTTATATCAGGTCTATATCAGAGCATCAAAGTTTTAAAACTTTGAATGTTCTAATATCGACCTATTTTAATCAAACGCTAAAAATAGTGAAGGTGCAGAACACCGAATTCTTTCCTAGGGAAAGAATTTGGTTGGCCAGTTCTGTGGCTTTGCTATTTTCAGTGCTGTGGTGGAGATTTACAGGTCGGGTTCAGGTAAGTGTGTGATTGTGTGGTTGTTAGGATTAGGGCACGGGTTAGGTGAGTTAGGGTTAGGGCATAGGTTAGGTGAATTAGGGTTAGGGCGCAGGTTAGGTGAATTAGGTTTAGGGGCGGGTTAAGTGAGTTAGGGTTAGGGCGTGGGTTAGGTGAGTGTGCGACAGTGACGGACCTTAGGGTTAGGGTTTGGGTTAAGGTAAGTGGATAGATAGTAGTGTATGTATAGTTTAGTGTAGGGTTAGTTGTAGGATTATAAGTGTATGTGTGTGTATTGATGTTTTTTAGGTGTGCTTGTGTTGTGTGTATGTGTTTCGGAATAGCGAATTATTTTCCCTAGGAAAAAAATTTGCTGTTCTGAATGTTCGATATTATGTGGTTTAGATATTTTAGGTTCGATGAAATAGCATTCACTGTTTTCATCTTTCGATAACGTGATATCAACGCGTTATATCTTTACAGTGCTGTGACTGATGTGCATTGGGAAACAGTTTATACTTATGCAGAGTTCTGTGCTTCTGACAGGTATGCAGTGGTACTGATGTTTATCTTACTATTCAGTTTTGTGCCTTTGAAAGGTAGACATTAGGAGTAGAGGTTATATATCCATATAGTTGTGTGCTTTGGACAAATGTGCAGTAGGATGTGAAGGTATACTAACATAGAGGTCTGTATTTTTTAAAGATGTACACTGGGAATAGTGGTGGGGGCATCTCCAAATCCATCCTTGGGACAGGGGTATAGTGAAACTGGATCATATGCTTATCTACGGGTCTGTGATTGACATTGGTTAACAGTGAAGGAGCAGTTTACTTTAACGCAGATTGTGCTATCCATGTGTACCATGCATATAATGACAATTTGGTGTTTTGGCTATTACAGATGAACAGGATGCCTTACACAGTGTTTCCTTATAACACAGGACAAATTGTAATTTATTCACCTAGTACTTTGTGGCACAGACTGTACACACTAAATGATATGGGATACATCATGTATCTAGCAATTAGATTTAGACATAGACTCAGTGGAAAAAGACAGTGATAAAGGATATACATGTCAGGTTCAGAATGAGTATTCACTGGCAAATTTTCTGTCCATATCTTCACCTACTAGGTCTCTAAGGTATGTTGTAGATTTGCATGGTACCTGCAGCAAGAATTCAAAGAAAAAGAGTAAGTTTGCCTATGTTACCCATTCAGGGAGACAAGCTAATAGAATATATGTATACTTGTAGGTACAGATGTAAGGCTCAATAAAGATGTGCATAAGAAAATATGCAATAAAATATACTGAGCATACTAACAATTGACATTCATAATTTCCATTGTCTCAGAGGAATTTTGGGTTGTTTGTCAAAGTAACCCAGTACTGGCAAGATTTCAAAAGTGTATACTCCCTGCCCTCTCTTTTTCTCTTACACCTGATTGGCTGACCATATCCTTAGTGGGAAGCCTACAGCTATCACAGGAAGTGAGGGTTCAGTCTTTCTTTGCCATCCAGAGAAGAAAATGTTCTGACTCTTCACAGGATCCACTGCTGATTTCTTTGACTTACTGCTCAGAAAAGCCCCATTTGGGGACCCACTTCTTCTCATTTTATTATTAGATTGATTATTCTCATATATATATATATATATATATATATATATATATATATATATATATATATATATATATATAGTTCCCCTTTATAATCTTGAAATACTGAAATCTCAAATTTCAGTATCCCAAAACCATAAAGGCGAATTTTTAGAATAGCAAAAGTGCATAATTGCAAATTTGAATGTCTCGAATTTGCAGTTATGGCTTTATGCTTCTTTACATGCGGTGTTTTATGTGGATGGTGTATGGTGTTGTGTGTGGATTTGGGTGCGATTTAAGGTAAGTGAGTGTTTTATAACGGTTTTGGGTGGGAGTTTGAATGTATGTAAGTGTGTTTGTAAGTTGTAAGTGTGGGTTACGGTAGGTACATGAGTGTATGAGTATGTAAGTGGTGGATGTGTTGCTGTTTGTATATGTGTGATGTGTGTGTGTGTGTGTGTGTGTGTGTGTGTGTGTGTGTGTGTGTGTGTGTGTGTGCGTGTGTGTGTGTGTGTGTGTGTGTGTGTGTGTGTGTGTGTGTGTGTGTGTGTGTATGTGTGTGTGTGCGAGGGACTGTAGAATGTCTGCGTGTGAGTTTGCTGTCTTTTCCTGTTTGCGCAATCTTGGAGTTAGTAGATATAAGTAGGGGGTGTGGGGGGCGCAGCTCCCCCCACATGGGGTTTGCAGGGGGGCCTGGCCTCCTGCTTATATGTAGTGCAGGTATGTTGGTTTGTGTTGTTGTGTTTGTGAATGTTTTGTTATTTGACTTGTTGTAGTGTGGGTAGGATAGTTTATGTGTTGTGTGGTGTATGGTGTGTTTATGTTCGTTATTTTGTATTTCGCGGTTTTGGGTTTTGGGATTTTGAACATTCACCTTTATGGTCTTGAGATACTGAAATTCCAGATTTCAATATTTCGAGATTATAAAGGGGAACTATATATATATATATATATATATATATATATATATATATATATATATATATATATATATATATATATATAAAATTCTGTCTGTATTCAGAGTAATTATTTCTGCTTGTAGCATTCTAGCAGTGTTTTTTGGGTTCCTGTCTTTGACAAATGCTTGCTTTTTTTTTTTGTTTTTTTTTTTGCTGTTTCTGAGGAAACTTTCAGTATTTCTGTCAGAAGTACACTGTGTACATGTGTTGTTAGACACTAGAGGCCTGGCTTTACTGTTATTACTCTGCTTTATTTTAATCTTTTGACAGGAAAACATCACAGAATGTGGATTTTTTTTGCATTTATTCATTCCTTACTATTATGTATGACTCCGTTCTGTGTGTTTTTAACATTAGATCTCAGTTTTACCACATATTAAATTAGTTGAATGTAGTATGAATATTTTACCCTCTTTGACAAAAACTATAATTTAAATTACCATTATACATTATCTTATGGCAGTTTAATGTGGTTAAAATGTGCCAAGATAATTTTTAACACTGATGAGGCACATTGGCTGCTTTGGTGTTTGGACTTTGTGTACTAGAATTCTCTAACCTCTGTCAGTTGTAAAAGAACTGCTAACACATTTATAACTGTTTTTTTTTTTTGTGATAAGAGCTGTGAACACATTTCAATTTTTTTTTTTTTTGTGATAGCACTGTTTGGCAGAGTTTAGGTGCATGGGCATATACTTATTACTAGAACTGTAAGTGCTTATTGTGAAACATGATTAAGTTGGCTGGTTTTCTCTGAAGTAACTTGATGGATCCTAACTCTGGTACCCCATCCACCATCAAATCCATCTGCACCTGAAAAGAAAAAAATAATAAAATATGCTTCAGCCTATGGTTAGTAATTATACAGAGGTCACTGCCAGGCCTGCAGACCACTTAACATTTTTGCCTGTCTCCCTCTAGTGTAGCTTTACTGGCCACTATGGAAGAAGGGTTAGACACATCCTCCAAGGCCTTTCCAATACCCGACACAGGTATGGGAAAACCAAACCTTTAGGTGTAGGAGTACTTTGGGGTTAAGAAACCCCCCTTGACATATATTATTTTTAGTACTGAATTAAGAAAAAAAAGAAGCTTCATCATACAGTTGATAATCAGATTATGGCTGTTAATAAGGCTGCTATTGTTTCCTTGATGGAGTGTTCTGTAGAATGCTAATTCTGGTGGCTGTGTTCCCATACATGGCTCTAGTGCAGTTAGACAGGAGACCTGTCTGTTGATTCAGAGAATGTTGAGAAATCTAAAAAGAACAATGGTGATTTCCTAGGTGTCACTCACTCCAATTCTTCAGAAGGTGAACTTGAGTTTAAGTCCAAACAAATTGTTCACTTGTGCTCAGATGATTCCTGGACTTAGTGATGTGTTTGGTTGAGAGCATTTGGGAACTCCCCCAGACATAGGAAGGTTATATAATCTTATAGAGGACAATATGCTCAATACTGTGTGCATCCCCCTCTCTTACCAGCCTTGGAATATGTTAACGAAGCTGCCTGTAGTACACCATTATCTATTCTAGTAGTCCCTAAAAAGGCTCAGTGAAAACACAGTGTCTCTTGATATGACAGGTCTCTTTTCTCATTTGACTGCCGAGCAAGCTGTGGTCTCCCCAGTTGCTAGCTCAAATAAAATGCCACCTAATAAAAAAGGAAAATTGTTAGATCTTCAGGGCATTAGGATGTCTCTTTCTAGTAATCTAGCCTTTAGAATGTTAAATTATTGAAGCTGTTTGGGGAAATTTATTTTAAAGTGCGCATACATTTCAGATGATTTTGATGCATCCTTACCTGCAGAGCCAAAGTCTTATTTGAATGAAATTGTTTTTAATTTGAATCAGGTTTAGAAACATGCTTTGAAAGGTGTGCTTGAATATGCAGATAAAGAGTCTCAAGAAATGCTGCTTTTTCTGTTGTATTAAGACAGTATGCTTGATTCCACAATCAGAACTTCTCATGATTTAAAAGCTGAAAAGTTGAATGCATCTTTAAGTTCTGAATTGATGAATGGGTTGTATTACACAGATTCTCAAACAGTAAGATAACAGAGACAAATGAATGCATGGGGTATCTAGGATGTTTCATGTACCAAAGTTTTCCCCAAACAAGGTGTTTTCCTTCAAGGAAAAAAAAAATCAACCCCCTATAAAGGAATGTCTATGCCAAGTAACATAGCACTCCTACTGCCCTTCCTGCCCTTCCATCTCTTTCTCCTTCCCCCAGACTGTCTTTCATCCCTGTAGCCTAGCCACAAATGGTCTCAAAGAAATGGATATTGAGAATAATTCACTTAGCAGTAGATAGAAAATCTTCCACCTTTCAGGGGAATTGCACATCACCCACCAGACCAGACAGAGCTGTTTCCTCGAGTGCTGCATCACATGGTAGAAGCAGGAGTCATAGTACCAGTTCCATGAAACACAAACACAAAGTATTTTACTCCAGAATCTTTTTGGTACTATAAAAGGAACATTCTTGGAGACACATCCTAGTTTTTTCCTTTCTGAACACCTTTGTAAAATTTCCAAAAATCAAAATGCTGTCCTTACAGTCGGTCCTAATATTCTCCTTATATATACTCCTTCTGATCACTGTTTCACGATGAGTCTACATCTCAGAGATGCTTATTATCACATTCCTATTGCTCCCACTTTCAGGAAATGTTTGAGATTTGCTGTATCTGTCTTATATTATCATTTTTTCTGCATTACCCTTTGGACTCTGTACTGCACTGTAATTGTTTACAAAGGTGTCTGCCCCCAGTGGTTGCCTGTTGAAGAACCTTAAGAATCCACATTTTTCCTTATTCAGATGACTTGCTGATTTGTGCTGATTCTGTGTCCAGATGCTTGGAGTCCTTAGACAAGGTTGCATGCCTCCTTTCCCACCTGGGTTTCAAACTGAACCTTCAAAAGTCGTTCCTCACACCATTTCAATGAATTGTTTAAACAAGGTATTGGATTTACACAGTAAAATGATGGTCTTTTTGCCAGAAGACAAAGTTCTGACTTATCAAGGCACTTTCTTGGATTTCTCTCTTCTAAACCTTGCCCCAGCAAGAGAGATCCTCAAACTTTTAGGCCTCATGGCATCAATGATCATCATGGTACCATCAGCCAGACCACACATGAGAAGAATTCAATGCTACTTGAAGAATTGTAGGACATAGCACCTTTATCCCTTGAAGTTCCAGGTACCAGTACTCAGAACTGTGGTGAAGGGATCAACTATCTCATAATCCAGGACTCCCTTTCTCTCTCTTGAGATTTTGCATGGGGAGCAGTACCCATGGGAGTTTAGGTTCAAGGCTTGTGGGATCCTCAGAATATGCCAAAGCACATAAACACAAAAGAGATGCTGCCAGTGATTCACTCTTTACATTTTCTTCACCAGTTATTTACTTCAGGTCTTCTAGTGGTCACAGGCAACACTGCTGCGGTGTGATGCCGGGAACAGCAAGGGGGTACAGTGCCATATCCATTTGGCAGTGATGGCTTGGGAGCTGGCACTACAGCATCCTCTGACTCTTTAGGCCCTGTGCATTCTGTCAGAGCAAAACACATGGCAAACAGACTAAGAAGATCCTGGACAGACCATCACAAGTGGATGCTCCATGCAGATGTCTTCCAGGACTTGATCCAGATGTGGGGAACACCTGAAGTAGATTTGTTCACCTCCTTTCAAAACAGATAACCAAAAAAAGTCTCTTCAAGACATCCTTTTTTCAGTTAAACTTGGAAAACGTATGCTCTATCATTTCCATGGTCAGCGATGTTCCTATATGCATTTCCACTGTTTCCACTGATTCCCAAGGAAGTTTTAAAGATTCAGAAATATCATTGTGCTAACCCCTTTTTGACCCAGGCAAAGTCAGTTCTGCTATTTAATGGAATTGGCCAAGGGCAATTACCTTAAGTTTCTTCACAGACTGGATCTGCTCACACAGCATTGGGGTGAATAGTACACCCCAACTTAGAACAATTGTAACAGACAGCCTAGATGATTCTATTTTAATAACTTTTAAGAACTAGTTCTATGAGGATGTGCAGCAGGTATTTAAGGAGGCAAGAAAACCTGCAACTAAAAATCATAGGTCTACAAGTGGAAGAGGTTTTCTAGGTGATGCCTAGCCAATATCAGAAGTCCAAAAAGGGTTTCAACTCCTCTGGTATCGAAATATTTGTTTGATCTACTTAAAGGTGGTTTGTAGAATGATTTTATCAAGTACAGCCATCTCAGCTCTCCTGGCCATGGACCCCCCCTCTTTCTTCTCTTTTTGTGATCAAACAGTTTATGAAAAGATTGTTATATGTGAGACCCCCTCAGAAGCACATTCCTCCTCCCTGGTATCTCAACTTTGTTCTTGAAAAGTTTACCTTACTTCCTTTTGAAAATGCTTCTTTTACACTTCATAATTTGTAAGACTGTTTTACTCATTGTTCTGATAACTGCAAGGTGAGTCTTTGAGCTGCAAGATCTTATGATGGTCCAAATCCCTCTGGTTTTTCACAAGGACAGAGTTATGTTAAGCACAAATCCATCATTGATGTCTAAAGTTGTTTCTGAATTTACCTTAAGCCAAGCCATCAATCTCTCAGTGTTCTATAAGCATCCACAGAACAAGACAGAAAAGATTATACAAACCTTGGATGCACACAGGCAGCTCAGGTACTATTGACCGAACAAAGCCCTTGCGGAATACTGAACAGCAATTTGTCTCCTTTATGGGGGCTGAGAAAGATCAACCTGTCTCTAAGCGAACTATTGCATGATGGTTGTCCTCTGCTATTGTTTTCTGTAACACCCAGCATGGTAAATCTCTTCCAGGCAATGTTATGGCTCACCCAACTAGGGTCTTATCTTCTTCAATGGCATATTGGAAACAGGTGGAATTTGGAAGCATTCTAAATGCCTTTAGGTAGATCTAGTCCTCTGTTCATAGCTTCAAAAAGCACTACAAACGGAATTCCTTTTCATGGTTCATAGCAGGCTTTGCTATGCCATTCTCCAGGGGCTCATGGATCCTTATCTTGCCACCTCTTAGGCAGGGTAGGATTTGGGAAGATTTCCTCTCCTACTTTGTGGAAGCAAAAAAGCATGAACACTCACTTCCTGTGACATCTGTAGGCTTCCCTCTTGGGATATGCTCAGCCAACAAGCTGTCACAGATAGAAAGAGAAGGAGGGGAGTCTGAGCTATGGAAATCTGGTCAGTACTGGGTTACCTTGGAAGATAACCCAAAATGCCACTGAGCCAGTGAGGAATTTAAACACCTACTATTATAAGTAAGTAGGACTTAAGTAACTGTACTTTATTTTATGAATGACTGCTTTAATCTGATTTTTGATTCCTTTTTAATTAAATCTGTCAGTCAGTAAGTTGACATTTATAAAATATTTTTCAGCATTCATTTGATTTTACATCATAAAAATATGCATCTAGATCTGTAGAGTTAAGAACATAACTAATATTGTGTTATTTTAATACAGGTTTGAGACTTTCATCCCTCACCTCCTTCGCAGGACCTGTGACATCTGGTACAACAGCGTTCCGTGTGTTATCCCAATCTGCCATGTTTCCTATGTCTTCAACGATCTTTGCTACCATTCCAATCTCTACATCAGCGTGTCCTGTAATAAATATGCAAAGTAAGGATTTATTTTATGTATTTAAATATGTGGATAAGAACTATAGATTGCACAAATATCGTACAGTAATACATATATTGAAAGGCAGTATATAATGTAACTAATAATAATGTAATTGGTATCATTAATCGAATAATCTGTACTGTTATTGTTCAAAATATTACCGCTGTATATTTTACAATGGGCTGGATTCCAAAACAATTTATACTCATGGTATGTTGCTACCCAGAGTGAAGCAACAGAGCTGTCTTGGCTGTAGTTCCAGAATACAGCTTGCATGTTTCCTGAGGTAATGTGTTCAAACAATGAAGCAAACTAACCTTCATGATCATCCCCTTCCCAACAGTAACAAGCAAAGGTTCGTATGTTCAAAGATGGTTACTAGGCTACAGGATGCAGAGCTATTTAAGCCTAGCGAAGCTTTATTCCAAATTTACCAAAACATTGCATATGTGTCAATATAACAAGGAATTTTAAGGTTATGATTGTACACATCAAGTGTTCAGGGGCTGCCCCTGTCCGTTATTATTGCCATAGATGCTAAAGCAGGGGTTCATAGGTTCATAGATTAGTACTAGGCTAACTGCCCTTGTGAGACATTTTAAGCCTAGCCAATTATCCATTGTGAGACTCAAACCCTGCATCTTGTATTTGTAAGGCAAACATCTTAACCTTTAGGCCACCCTCCTAACCCTAAAAAAAATAATGATCCTTCCCGTATTAAAATAATTTGCAATTTCCCAGCCATTAGTCTGTTATGTTTGAATAGAGTTAAGGATGAGCTTTGCTTCACATGGATGCTATGCCATTCTCCAGGGGCCCTGTTCCATAGAAGGGGTAATCTTTCAGACATATAACTGTCCCTCCAACATTTCCTGTTTATGTTGTAGATGAGGTTTGGGTCCTTAGAACAGTTATTTCTAATGATATTTGTTTTACAGATGTGCAAAAAGTCATCAATATTGGGTCAGAAAATGTATTGTAGGCTAGGCATAGATTGCCACATAGAAGTCTGTTGGAGACCAAGTACAATGATAATGCTTTCAGATGGTCTGCATACAGCTTATATTCTATTTGTGAGGAACTTCTGTGGTCTTTCATGGTGTTGCAAGTGCCTTGTAATGTGCATGCCAAACGGTGTGTTGTACTCAATGACTGGTCATATGACAGCTGAGTACAGCAGAACAATGTACTCTTTGGACCTGGGTGCCATACTCTTATCTATAAATAGTTTCCATGTAGAATGATTTTCTTAGCACTGCAGACACATGGTGGTATAATCTTAAGTAATTTTCAACATGGGTTCCCAGATCCCTGAGCAATTCTACTTTTATGACAGTGTTATCAATGCAATGCCTTCCTGGGGTGGCCATCTTTCCAAAGGGTACTATTATGCATTTTTTCACATTGAATTTTAGTTCATGTATCTGCCCAAAGTTGTTTGTCTGCTACATTTATTGATGCTCTGATCAATTTGGCAATTACAAAGTCACTGTCATGAAAAAATTGAATTACAAGCCACTATTTCTGCTTTAAGAGTTATCCTGAAATGCTGATGGTATGGGGAAACATACATTACCTCACCACAGATTATTTCTGTTCAAAAACTGGCTTGCTAATGTGCACTTTTGAGTGTATTTTGTTTACAAGTATTTCTTCTAGGTAAAGAATAAATCTGGTTTTCTGTCTTTTATTTTTATTTTCCTATTTATTTTGTCTTCAAAGCAAAAACCTTTCCAGAATAAATGAAAACTAGCTATTTGTGCTAGTATTTTATTCCAGGTTAAAGGGTGTTGTAATTAGAGAGACGGGAGTTCCAAAGTTAGTATTGTAGTTTACATATCAATAGCAAGAAAACAGAATACATTTCCTGTTCTTTGATCAATAAAACTTTCTTTATTGGAGGGTAGATGAGTAGATGAAGTCATTGTTTTTTGAGGTATGCTATCACTCATCTCTGCCAACGCGGCAATGGCTTTGTGGTGTGAGTTGGGCATGCATTAATGTTTATTTGAGTTACATTTTCAATAGACAACAAAAGAGGGTTAGTCCGAGCTATGCTCAGTTTTGGGGAAAACACCAAATAGTATGGGAAATTCATGACTTGATTTTAATTCATATGTAGGGCCATACTGTGGATGGGTGGTAAAAGGGCACCTGAAATTTGTCCGAAATGAGATTTTAAAAGAATAAAGCAGAATGCAAATAAAATAAAATGTTGTCTGCTTGCAGTATAAAGCCATGAGTATCTTGGTGCCACTCGGGTTTTATTTCTGAACAAATAGGGGTATTGTGACTCAAGCATTGGTCAATTTGGATGAGTGAATACGTGATAGGGTGAGTTGCTGGTTAATGGAAGAAGTCTGTAAGTGTTATGGGAGGAATTGTCTAGCAATGAGCATGGAAAAAATGCTTGCTTGGACTGACAGGCCTTTGGGCTGCAAGATAAAGAAATGGGGGGGGGGGACTCCCTATCCTGTGAAGAGCCAACGGAATAACACTAAAAAGAAAAGCCATATAAAAAAAACCTAACAAATAATAATAAATAAAAAATATCAAAAGGAAGCAAGCAGTGATCTCAGTGCGTCATGGCTGAAAACAAAAGCCCTATGTTAGATAATGCAATAAATCATCATAGAATAAAACTATGAATAAAAAACTAAGAATAAAAATAAAATCAGCCAATGTAAACCTCATGAAAAACTCATGGGAGCAGCTCTTTCACCTTTGCTTCATCATATCTGCCTTTATGAGTTTTAAAATCATTGCAACAACTATCGCTAAAGTAAAAAAAAAAATCAAATAATAAAGATAATAAAATAAAATAAACAGAAATAAATGTAAAAATAACAACAACAAGAATAACTAAAAGCAAGGACCATGTGGAATAAATGTACTTATGTGAGCAATATATATATATATATATATATATATATATATATATATATATATATATATATATATATATATGTGTGTGTGTGTGTGTGTGTGTCTATATGGAAAGCTTTGTGTGTATTGTGGGCCAATGGTCCAGGGCTAGTGGGCTCAAAATGATTGGCCTGTGGGGCCAGTGTATTTAGAGAGACAGGAGTTCCAAAGCAAAATCAGGTTGAAATGTTTTACACACAGAGCTCATCTGCCTTCCAATAAAGAAAGTTTCACTGATTAAAGAATGATGAATGCATTTGTGTTTTTTTTTTTTTTGCTATTAATATGAATACTAAAATACTAACTTTGGAACTCCCATCTCTATAAATACAACACCCTTTAGCGTAGAATAAAATAAAAAGCATGAATAACTAGTTTTAAGTTATTCTGGAGAGGTTTTTGTTTCAAACTGCAGCATACAGACCCAAGCGCACGCACAATGGTTAATAGCTGCTGGCATTTTTCTACAACAGGATGCTACAGGCTTCTTACTTATTTACTGTATCTTGGCATGAGTATGGGCAATTACATTTCAGTTGCCGTTCCAACATCTGTTATTGAAGCTGTGTTATTAAAAAAATAGTGAGACCACTATTTCTGCCTTTCCACTCACCTAAACTAGTTTTGTAATTGCAATATAGGGCATGTCTTGTCCTTGTGTCCATTTAAACCTAACAAATGCAGTTCTTTTCAAATAATTCTCCTTTCCTCTGGAAATAAGTTCCATATTTCTGCCACTCACCCGTTACGGTGCTGTTATAGGCACAGGTAAATGGTTGTAATAGAACACTTTGTGATAGTGCCACACCTCCCCCCATCATCCATGTCCACTGTCATAGCGAGTACACAAGCACATGGAGAGGTACCTGCAGAGAGTCTTTCTCTCTTTCAGTAACTATGAATCATATATAAGATAAGCCACCTGCCTAACATGTAATGGCTGTGCATTGTCTTGTCTTGGCAGTTATTAGTGAGCAGCAATCCTGGATAGGGCAGCATGCCTTGATATTGAGCTTCATCCTATTTCCATTGGTGAAATGTGGCCATCTCATAGTTTTTAAATGTAAAAAACAATTACATTTACTTATTTTTTTGCATATGATTCCTTTACGTATTTATTATTCATTATTTGATAGCGTTCTGTGTAGGTTACACCTTTACTTCCATTTCAGTCATTAGGCAGGTCAGTGGCATAAAGTACAGCAAGAGTTAAAATATTACATTCCTGGGGGGAAAAGGTTGCAGTACAACAGATAAAACATAATGAAGGAAGGTAATAACAAAAAGATCAGTGAGTGTGACATCCAGTCACGTTATAACGTTATCAAAGACTATGGGCTCACTTCAATAATGTTTCATTTAAAAATGAATACAACAGATATCTGCTGCAATAAAATGATATATTCAGAGTACTTCACACTGCTTGACAAGACTTGAGCTTCTCTTTAGTAGATTGCACTGAGTCATACTGTCCATAATAACGTTTGGCCTGGCAGCTTTCATCCAGTGCAGATTGTTTCATTTTATCCATTAAACAAGATGAAGACACTGAGGCCACAGTTCCTGGCTCTCACTTTAACATTGTTTCACAGGTTATAGTTTCTCTGTACTCAGCACCTGGTAGGCCTACAACTGCCCCTCTCTGTATGATCACAGTATTTCCTCACTTAAAATATCAAAGGTCTAAATCATGAAATCTATGCAGACCATCTCAAAGCCATATTTCTCTTTTCGGTATCAAGCAGGCTACTCAGAAATGAATGCTGCCTTGCATATAGAGCCTTAAATTACCCTATTCTGTTAAGTGTATTACACAGTCAGAAGTTGAAGGGACATCAATTTCTTCTGCAATATTAACAGAATAGCTGGAGGGATAGATATTTATCACAGAGAATACATCTTCTATGGAATGATTTTCCCCTCCACAAAAAGCAGACAAGGTTTTTGCTGTGAGGCTTGTTTATGATGACTGAATCTTTCATACTGTAGCTAAAGAACACATCCTAAGGAAAGGTTTACCCATTGTTTGATAGGTAGTCAATCGACTTTAAAGAGAGGGTAGCCATGGTGATCCTGTAAGAAGGGAGTTTGTGATGAAACAATGCATTTTATTTGTGATAGTTTGTAGGCCAGATATGCTTTTTCATGGAAGATGATGCTATAATGAGCAGGTCATATTCCAGCTGATCTAGCAGGACTTCATTGCCTACAGAGTCTCTGGCTGATGCAGTTAGACAGTGAGAGATGTATTTTCTGATCCAGAAGAGAAAGATATTAAGTTTGCTTCTGTTTTTTTTTCTTTGTGAGTATGGATGTTAAGGATTTGGTCATGTAACTACCAAGATATTTGAAGGATATTTGAGTTTCTATTGTTTTGCTCTTATGACTCTGATGTCAAGAGATTGTGGAAATTTTGCCATTTAGTCCTGAGTAATAAAAGGCATACTTTTAGTTTGGTGAAGTTTAATAGTAGATTATGTTTTATTAGTCATTTGATAAAAGTGAATTGGTCAGTTTCTGGTTTGTTTTGAATTACAGACTGGAATGAAGTAGCTTTAGGAATTAAAAGTAAATATTGGAGATCATATAGAAGTTTGTTAAATACTGTAAAAAGCAAACGCTCAACACTGGACCCTTGAGGTTCACCTTTTTGAAGTGGTGGAGATTCCAAAATGGATAAGCTAATTCTGATGTTATGTCAATTCTTGATCAGTCTTGAAAAAGGAGGGTCTAGCAGATAAGGCCAAAGGCCTTGGTGAGATATAAGAGCTCCTGTAAGGTTGGCTTTGGTCATGTTGAATAAGAAATCAGTGGTGAGTATTCATAGAGATTTCCTGGTATTGTGGGCTAACCAAAACCTATGTTGTTCTGCAGAGAGAAGACAGTATTATTGGATTTATTTTGTGAATTTAATGTAGATGATATTTTCAAGAAGTTTCCGAAAGATAAAGAGAATGTAAATTGGATGACAATGTTGTGTACTTTCATGTTTTGGCTGTTGTAGGAGAGTTTTAACCAATGCTATTTTCCAGATCTGTGACATGATGGTTTTAGTTAAGAAGAGGTTGTAGATGAAAAGCAGAGAGATCTGAAAATCTTTGCTGTACTATATGAAACAGGGATGGGGATTATCAGAAACAGAGGGATCAACTGTGGGAATTTGGTCAACTAAGTTATTCACTTTTATATGTTACTCTTTAATGTAGAAGGGGGGTATGAAGGAAGGCAGGGACGGAGACTGAGTGGATACGGTAGGTTTGAAGTGGTGACTTGAAGAAAATTGATGAATTCTTTAAGGAACTTGGCTTTCAGAATATGGATGGCATCTGGAGATGCATAGTTGTATGTGTGGCTTTATAACCATTTAGTAGGTTGACATCTTTATAAATCTGTTTAATTTTCCTTAGTATGGAGAGTTGTTTGGATTGGAGTATGTTGACTTTCTATGTATAACTTGCTTGCTAAGATTACATAAAGTGATAAAAGAAGTTCATGCCTTTAGGGAAGCTTTTTGTTTCCAAGTCTGCCATGATCCATCTCTTAATTTGAGAAGTTCCTTAAGGTATTTTGTCTTCCAGCCAGTCTTGCTTTGTTTGACTAGTTTTTTAGTAAATTAAAGGAATATACATTGAGGGTGGCATAGGGCTCAGCTAAGTTTTACCTTATTGTCAGGATCTTCAGAAGAGAATATGAGAGACAAGTCTATAGAAGAGAGTTAACTTTTAATTTAGTTATATTTGTTAATTTGTTTTTCTGAATGAGAGAAATTTGTATGTAATGGGAGAGATCGGTTGTTGATTTAGAAAGAAATGATAGGATGGTTAATACAGGCGGGAGTATGAATGTTTAGGTTGAAATTAATTGAAATGTTGTGTTTTTAATTAGTAGGTTAACAACAGTGTGGTAGTTGGACTATAGATTTGAATACGGGTTCTTCAATTAAGTGAAGGCAGTCAGAAATGGCAAGACATTTTGGCACATTATATTAAATGTTACTAGAATTTTAACTACACCTAAAGAGTTACAAAAAAGTTCTTTAAAATGGTGTTTATTCCACTTGCTGCTGAAATTATTTGCAATATATTAGAGGGATGCACTGAATAATACCTTATTTTGCATGATATATTTTTTTACACTCCACATGAGCATTGTCTATGACAGTCTCTTGTTTGCTTCGGACTACTTAGTCCAGTACAGGGGTGACTGCAGGCTAAGCTTTGGTTATCAGACTTAGGGATGCATTGTATTCAGGCAACCATTAGTGCTTTTGGGGAAATGCTTCATCCATGGACCTGAGCAGAGCTCCGTTGCTTATTTTAAAGCTGTCTCACTATGTTAAACCCATTTAACATAGCGAAACAGTAAAAAAAAAGCAACGGAGATCTTGCTTTCTCCGTTGCTTTTGCTCACAGCTCTGATGTACTGCGCAGGCGCGCAGTACATCAGAACTGCCGCGGATGCCAGACATCTGCGGAAGGGCAGTAAACAGGCATTATACTATGCCATTATTTAAGAAAAGTAATAGTTTCTTTTCTTAAATAATGTCATGGTATAATAGCAATAACCCACTTCTAGGTGTGGGTAATGCTGTATTTATGTTGAAAAGTAGAATTCGAAGACAGAGCAATATACAGTCAAGAACACACAGTATTCACTCAAGAGCGCTAAACTTTTAATGAAGCTTTCGGGCTCTCAACCCTTCATCAGCATACATATTTCCTGTTTTGTCACATTTATATAGAGGTAAATTTAAAATCACATGACCAAACCAACCACTAAAAATTAGTTATAAAAGACATATTAATCAACACAACAATTTTAAAATAACAATTCTCTTTCACAAAACCTAAAACATTAATGTCTCATCATGAAAAATCTTAAAACCATTTATTACAAATTATCTAATTGTCGCTTTACTAGTACAGGTTTAATACTGATAGCATTGTTTAAACCTGGAGTGGTGTCTGCTTGTAATCTAACTATCCACTCTAATTCCCTTAGCTCCAAAAGATTATTTGTATCACCCCCTCTCATACCCATTTCTATTGTGTCTATACATCTAAATTTAAATCTATGTGTTTCAAACTCTAATATATGTTTGTATAGAGCATTAGTCTGTTTTTGCCTATTTATTTCTGATTTATGCTCTATGATACGGTCTTTAAGCCTTCGTATCGTCTTTCCAACATAGAACGCATGGCACAACGTGCATGTAGCAAGGTATACCAATTTAGTAGTGTTGCAAGTAGCATTACAGTAAAATTGGAATTTCTTATTGGTAGTCGGATGCTTAAAATAATAATCTGCTTCTAAAATGTCACCACAGCAAGTACAGTTATAGCATTTATAGGTCCCTAATTTATTATGTGTTGGATTTTGTTGTTTCCTGAAATCCTTATAGCACAGCATATTTTTAAGTGCTTGGTGATTTCTATATGCAAAATTAGGTTTTGATCCTGCTATTACTTTAATTTCTGGCATTGCCATCAGTATTGGCCAGTTTTTTTCAATTATTTTACGTACTTGATATGTGTGACCATTGTATGTAGTTATGTATCTTATTTTACTATCTTTCCTTATTGTAGGTGTTAATATTTCATGCTCAGTCTCTATTATGTCACTTGCAAATATAGGTTTATATTCATTTTTTCTGCCTAAGGTAACCAGTTCAATGGTTTTGTTAATAAAATATTCTGCATAGCCACTCTTCATAAATTCTATTTTCATAGATGCTATCTCAGTCATATACACTTGTTCTTCTGTTGTTAGTCTGCTCACTCTGATTAACTGTGATTTCATTATCCCTTTGAATACATGTGGGGGGTGCATACTAGTGCTTTCTAAATATCTCATTATGTGAACATCGTTTTTGTGCACCATTGTTTCTATTTTATTTTCTTTCCTATATAGTTTTACATCTAGAAATACCATTTCATGTGATGAGAAACTCATCTTAAATCTAAAAAAATTTGTTGTATTATTCAGATATGAAATAAATGTATGCAATTCTTCTTCCGTTCCATCCCATACAAAAAACAATCATCCACAAACCTAGCATAGCTTCTCACATGTTTATTTAGTACATTACTATCATTTAAGATGTACGCTTTCTCCCAATAAAATAATACTAAGTTTGCAAAGGTATTTGCAACAGAAGTCCCCATAGCAACTCCTGTTAATTGTTTGTATGGGACGTCATCAAAAATAAAGATATTCGGGGGCGTGGCCAAGGATGAACACAGGATAGCAGCAGATTTCTTCAGCTCCACCAATTTCATTACACTGACAGGAATTAATTACTTAAAAATTTAATTTTTGAAGTAATTTTCTTTCTAAATACGTTTGTTTTATATAGTTCTTGAACTATATCTAAAAAAGAAAGGAAATCTTA
>NC_056734.1:470170549-470200549 GCF_019279795.1 Protopterus annectens | reverse complement strand
TACTACATGAAAGTGATACTACCACTATAAGGAAAAGAAGAATTACATCTAAAGCAAAACATTTAAATGATTTTGCTAATTCTTATCATTTGAATGATATTAATAATCAGATAGATTCAAAATCATTACCATACACCTTTTTTTCTAACAGATACAAAACTTATTCAAAAATAGATAGGGTCTTTATTTCTAACCAGATGGTAACAGATTTAATTAATTCCAAAATCATTTCATGTCCTATATCTGATCATAACTCAATTGTTTTTGAATTCATGATAAAAAATACTCATAATGTTCAGATCAAAAGGATTCCAGCATACTTAACTCAGCTAAAAGACTATAAAGAATATATACTTTCAGAAGTACAACATTTTCTAGACATAAATAATACTCCTGAAGTCTCCATTGTCTATGTTTGGGATGCCTTAAAATCATATCTATATGGACAAAGTATCAGATGGTATAATAATAAAAGGAAATCTTGGGATAAGGAATTGTTAGATATTCAAAGTAAACTTATAAACATAATAATAAAGAAAATATTATGGACAAGAAAGTTATTGAAGAAATAAACAAACTAAATGTGAAATACAAAGAAATTTTAATTCATAAAGTTAAAATAACTTTAGAGAAATACAAGTTTTTGTCTTATTCAATAAGCCCCAAATACTTACATAGACTTAAAAATAAAACAAAAAGATTGAATAAACAAAACCATATCAAAGAAATCTTTTCTCTAAGGAAAAAGAAGAATGTTTCTAGTATACCAGAAATACTGGATGAATTTAGAAATCACTTTAACAAGATTAACCATAACAACATTAACATGGAACCTAAAGATAAAATAAAGGAGTTTATAACCACAAACATGAATAAAAAGCTTAATAAACAACAGATTAAACTATTGGACAAGAGTATTTCATATACAGAAGTTATTACACAAATAAATAAGCTTAAATCAAACAAAGCACCGGGTAATGATGGTATTATACCAGAGATATATAAAATCCTTTCTAAAACTACATATTCATTAATACATAAGGTTTTATTTTGGCCCAAACTGAGTTAATAACCCCCATCTTGGCAATATACATTTATTTCACCAATTTTAAAACCTAATAAAGATCCAACTAGATGTTCTTCATATCGACCCATCTCATTACTTAATGTTGATTATAAAATGTTTATGAGTATTTTTGCTGATAGATTGAAGACAATCATCCCCGGCATTATAGATATAGATCAGACGGGCTTCATTGTAAATAGAAATACTTTTGATAATATAAGAAGAACTTTAACATTAATTGATTTTGCAAATAGGAAAAAGAAAGATTTAACACTTATTAGTCTTGATATAGGTTCAGCATTTGATTCAGTAAGTTGGGACTATCTGTTTACCTTACTGAAATGCACAAACTTCTGATGCATTTGTAAATTTAATTGAGCATTTATACAAAGGAACGCTGGCTTATATTAAGGTAGGAACATATGTTTCACAAAAAATACCCATTCTTAAAGGTACAAAGCAAGGATGTCCACTTTCTCCACTATTATTCACTTTAGTAATGGAGCCTTGGGCTAATTTGATTAGAAACAGTACTGACATAGAGGGTTTTGAAATAGACGAAAATACAACATCAAAAATTCAACTTTTGCAGATGATGTTCTAATTACATCAGCAGGATCTAATTCTTCTATGCAGTCTTTATTTGATAAAATGATGAATTTTAAAAGTATTTCTGGTTTAATATTCAATGAAGAAAAAACTAAAATACTACCTATATATACACGAAAAATATTCTCATTAGTGATTTTACTAAATATGTACCCAATTCAGGTCAGATAACTTATTTAGGTATAATACTATCTAAAGATATTAAATCTATTATATATAATAACTATAATACCTGTTTTCTTAATATACAAAATCTTTTAATACCTGGAATAATATGTTTTTACTATGGAGGAGAGACTTACAATTATTAAAATGATAATATTCCCCAAGATTTTATACTTAATACAATCAATAATACTTTCACCTACAAAAATAATTATCAAGAAACTGAATACACTAATGTTAAATTTCTTATGGTCACCTAATAGACCTAGGATTGCATTAAAGAAACATACTAATAGCTGGTCTCAAGGGGGTATTTCTTTTCCAGACTTTAATTTATATATTATCTCTTCTATTATAAAAGTTATTACTTTATTAATAGATCAGTCATATATCGCAAAATGGAAAGATTATTGGGAGCTAATTAGTATGCACTTCATGAAAATCTCCTTAACACATAAAAATATGATTGTAAGTAACTCCATGTTGTGGTTGCTAAAGGAATTTTGTACTTCACCTATTACACCTAAACATATGGTTTGTTACCCATTAAATATTATTATTAGTTATCGTAACTTTATATTCATGCACCCTAAGTATAGGGAATGGAATTTTATTGTATTCCCTATAATGTATACTCAGGGTATGCTTATGTCATCTACTTCTGAAGGAGCTCATTTAGCTATAGATAATGATCTAAAGTACTGGTATCAGCTGATATCTGATAATAAAGTTAAAAATCTAGATTTCTTAAAACAAGAATTTGATCTAAGAGAAACTTGCTGGTTAGAGGTTCAGATCTTTAGACAACATCTCATTGATAGAATAGATCTAATGTCTATAACAGTTAAAGAATCTATTCCAAAACTGATTGATTACTTGATATTAAATTTACAGCATAAAGTTTCTGATAAAGGTAAACTTTCATATATACATAAAATTATCAGACAAGAAACTTTTACAGTGTAGATTCATACTGGAATTATTTCACCTCTATTAATGGGGACCCACCAACTCAACAAGATAAACAATATATATTGGAATCTGCTTATAGAACTACATCTTCCATTGTCTGGAGACTTTATACATGGACATTTTTACATAGATCTTTTTATACACCTTTGATGATGAATAAAATAAATAATAAAGATAATCTATGTAAGAGATGTAATGTATAAATTAATGCTGACTGGGCTCATATGTTTTATGACTGTATGAAGTTGAAAGAATACTGGAAGTCAATTAATGAATTTTTGCAGGCTCTTTTTACAGATAATTTCATTATTTCTAAGTCTCTTATATTATTCAACACACCTGTACCTCAATGTGTTAAAAAGATTAAGCTTCCCTTGTTATGGTCTATCCTAGCAGTGGCCAGGAAAATAATAACTAGAAATTGGATTTCAGATACACCTCCTTCGTTCAATGAATTTAAAAATGTTATGAATATAATGTGCCATATGGAAATAAGCACAATTAGAATGAGAACAACTAGAAAAACATCATATTATATTGTATGGGATAATTTACAAAATTTGTTAAAAAAATTCTAATTTCAATAGCACGGTATTTTAGTTTAATTAATTGATCTGATTGCAGTAGATGTCTTTGTAAATACTTTAGTTGTTTTGTTGAATATTATAATAATACCTATTTTTAATTACTTGTATAAAATTGTTATGATATTTCTCTTATATGTTAAAACAATAAACCTGTTTTGAAAAAAAAAATAAAGATATTCTTAGTTAAGACCAAATTTAAAAGAAGGCATATATTCTCTATTTCACATGGTTGTTTAGCTGAATTCAACAATAGTAATCTTCTTATTGCTTCCACACCATAGTCAATGGGAATAACGGTGAATAAGGATTCTACGTCTAGTGTTAAAAAAATATAATCGTTAGGGGCACTTCTATACCATACATTTAATTTCTCTAGAAAATGTGTACTATCTTTAATTATACTATTACATTTCGGTAACATATCAGCCAATATTTTTTGTAAGTATTTGGATATTGGTTCAGTTATCCACCCTTTACCTGAGACAATAGGTCTCAGTGGGGGATCATCCAAAAATTTGTGTATCTTCGGTATTCCGTATATTTGCAGAATTTTAGGACACGAAACAGAAAAGTAATTAAACAGTTCTAATGAAATTTCATTTCTTAACTGCATATCATATATAACCATATTCACCTGGGTTATTTGATTTTTAACCTCAGACAATGTTATTTTCTTAAATGTATTAGTATCAGAAAGAAAGTCTTTAAATTTACTTGTATAGTAACATCTATCCATTAGAACTGTGGCCCCACCTTTATCAGCCTGCTTGATAATTATCTCATTATTATTCTTTAGGTGTGTAAGGGCTTGATATTCATCATAAGTTAAGTTATATTTCTTCACAGCATAGCGCCCCTTAGAAAACAGAGACCTTAATTCCATTTCAACGATATTTGTAAATGCCAATATGACAAGAGATAACTGGGGAATAAATAGACTTGACTTTTTGAAACCAAAATTGCTTCTAGTAGAATCTTTAAATAACAATCATAGCATTAAGCTTCTAGCAAATAGTTTCAAATCAATGATTACATTCACAATATTGTCCATAGCAAAGGGAACAAACTTAAGCCCTTTACTGCAACATGTAATGTTCATCTGAAAAACAACATTGCATTAGGTTTACAGTACCTTCCCTCATCTTTGTTATATTAACGTTTATCTGTGTGGTGTCTTGTTGCTTTTCTTTGGGCTGTTGTGTTTCCTCTTCGCCCCTTGTTGTTGAAGTTGTTCTCCTGTCCTTAATATCGGACTTCCTTCGATATGTTGCTTGTGTACTGATACCTTTTCTGGTTGCTTCAACCGAAAAGGTAAAAAAGCTGAAATTTCAGTTTGCCTCTTTTCCTTGGTTTCGCGCAACTGCACTGCCGTTGTCGGTGTATTCAGTGTATCTAGGTTTACACTTTCTGTTGCAGACACTAATAAAAGTTCCACATTAGCTTCACCTGATGGTAAACATATAGTATTTTTATCTCCTTTCAGTTTGTCTGCTTCACGACGATGATGCATTGTCGAAGTGGCGTTGAATGTGCGTGTTTGCTGATTGGTCAATCCACCTGTCGAGGCAAGCGGTAGATTGAAATCATCTAACTGGTCTAGGGATTTTGTTACATCTTTATGACTTACAGTTTGCTGCAATTGTTTATTGGCCATTAACGGTTGTTTATATTCAGTTCTCGGCCAAGAGAAAATATGGCCGTTTTTAAAATCATCGATGTCTCATTGCAGCTTCCATTTTTTCTTCATTTCTAACCTAGTATCTAGTAGATGCACTCTTTCAATAAAGGCTTGATAAACATCATTAGAGATATCGCCCTTGAGTATTGCTAAAACATCTTTTTCACATTGTTCTATTTCCTCAATCAGGGTCTTCTCAATGTTTTCAAAAAAATTGTTCATAAGCCTCATGTAACTTGCACTCAGTTCCAGGTTAAGCTGCTGCCACAGAGATGTCCGTTGCTTATTTTAAAGCTGTCTCGCTATGCTAAACCCATTTAACATAGCGAGACAGGTTTTAAAAAAAAGGCAACGGAGAAAGCAAGATCTCCGTTGCTTTTTTTACTGTTTCGCTATGTTAAATGGGTTTAACATAGCGAGACAGTTTTAAAATAAGCAATGGACATCTCCGTTGCTTATTTTAAAGCTGTCTCGCTATGTTAAACCCATTTAACATAGCAAAACAGTAAAAAAAAAAGCAACAGAGATTTTGCTTTCTCCGTTGCTTTTGCCCACAGTTCTGATGTACTGCGCAGGCGCGCAGTACATCAGAACTGTCACGGATGCCAGACATCTGCGGAAGGGCAGTAAACAGGCATTATACTATGCCATTATTTAAGAAAAGTAATAGTTTCTTTTCTTAAATAATGTCATGGTATAATAGCAATAACCCACTTCTGGGTGTGGGTAATGCTGTATTTACCCACGGTTGGCTTTGTTTGGTCCCTCGGGCTTCGCCCTCGGGACCAAACCACGCCAACCGTGGGTAAATCCAGCATTACCCACACCCAGGCGTGGGTTATTGCTATACTATTAGATCTTCGCAGTGTTTCACATTATTTCTTATTTTTCTAATGAAGTTAAAGAAGGCCTTGTGGTTGTCTTTCATTTGGGTGGTTATTTTTACCTTATATCTGGCTATGGTTGTTTTGATTAGGATTTGTTTAATTTAGCAAGACCATGTTGGCTTCCTGGGAGTTACATTTATTTTTGCATGCAATGATTTGTTTTTCTTTTGTTATACAACTTGCCAGTAAATGATTGGGCACAAGCAGTAGGATAAGAATCATTAATGCACTTCTTTAACATGAATAGCTGCAGATACAGATTATCTTCTTACTGTCACATCCCTCATCTTATTAAAAAGAAATGAAAAGAATCCTGTAATAAAAATGCCAAAAACATTATATGCTTTAATCATTTCCTGTAAAGACTGTTCTGAAACTGCATATTTTGTCAATTAATAATTGTTTTTCATTGCATTTTATAAGCCTCTTTAGTCATCATCACTAGTGTTTAACTGTTATCAGATTTCATGGATCAAACATTCTTATCTTTAACAAAATCATCTCAAGTTTTCTTTGTGGACATTGTCAAGTTGTGAAACTTACCTTAACAAGTCTATTTGACATATTTATTATTTCACTTTCAGAAACTGACTCAAAACTGATACAATAGAGCTTCCTTATAGGACAGAAAATACTCTGTTTTCTCAAAATATTATCCTTTGCTTTGATTTTAGAAAACTGTTTTCAGCCAGAATGATTAAATTCAGTTGATTGAGAAACAATCTAAGTGTGGCAACAATGTTCAATAGATTTGCCCTTCTATAAGGCACAAATGATTAACCCCTCATTGATACAGCATATTCATTTTCACTAAACTGTTTATCGATCACATTATTAAACAGTAAGAAAAAGTCAGTGGACAGAGATAAGCCATAAGGTATTAGAACTACCCAGCATCTTGTTTTTTTCTGTGGTGACATTAACCATTTAGTTAATGACCACCCAAAACAAATATGATTTTAATACTGTGAAATGAACTGGAGAAAACGTGGAAACCATGGACATTTTTGGTTTGATTGTGAACAAACTGGATGGCAAAATGTGCATAATAATGGACAATCTAATACTGGAAAGTAATTATGGAGCAAAAAATGTAGCCGATGTGACTATTAATAAAGTAAGTCAAAAAGAAGGAGAGAGGTTAGATTGGGGTATTAGTAATAAACATTTGGATAATATAATGGTATTGTGTAAACAAGAAAAATAGATTATAATAAATCAAAACAGATATGTGATGTTGGAACCAGGTGAATATAGTAGTAAAACTGTTATAAAAGAAACACAAGCAAGAATTAAAATGCTATATGACATACAGAGTTACAAGAAAGAAAATAAAAATGTAAAAATGAAAATAGTAAAACATAAAGAAGAGATTGCTTGCTGTTTCTTTAGATGTAAATAGTTTAAAACATGACTTGGGGAGGGTTACAATACTAAACTTGTGTGAGCAGATATAATAAAGAGTAATATGGCTAGCAAATGTTAGATTAATAACATCACAAAAGAGAAACCAATTACAGGCATTGTGAGGAAAAGAGGTATTATGGCATTTTGATCCAGAATAATGTAGTTGTGTAGCTACGCTACTGAAAATTAAAGAAATAAAAATGTTGAATATATATAGAATGAAACCTGTAAGGCTGTTAGTCGTAGATTTAAGGGTCAGGAAGGACCCATTTAGAAAAATAATAATAAACGCATCAAGTAATAATATGAAAGGAGGAGAGATGTTTGTCAAAATTAAGAATTTTGTGTCTATGTATTATTATGAAAATTATAATAGGAGATTTTAACTGCAGCTTGAGAAAACAAAAATAAAAAAATAGGCATGTTTGTTAACAAATGCCACATCACTGCAAGCAAAGAACATAGGGCAAAGTAGGGAACATGCATTCAGAATGGGAACCTAAAAACGTGTTCATCATTCCCACTGCTTCAGTGGCATTTTGGGTAATGTGGCAGTGTAAGCCAGTACTGCTCAGCTTTTGAAAGCTGTGACTCCTCTCCATTTTTCCTGAGACAGCTGATTGGCTGAACATATCCTGAGGGGAAATGAGTGTTCAAGCTTTTTCACTTTCACAAAGACGAGAAAAGTACCTGAAGCCAGAATCATCTAACAAGAGTAAATTTTCAGGATATCATAATACCATATAAAAACAAAATACAACTGCAACTGAAACAAAACAGGCAAGTAGGACTTATGCAACTGTAGTTTCAAACACCTTAAAGGCAATAAAATGTGGTATGTGTATAGCTACAAGAAGATTTTTAGGTCATTTCTTATTTTGTAGTGTGTTAAAAGAGGTGAAAACAGTAAAAACATGTACAGGAGGTTACACAGATTAAATGGAGACATGGCAAAGATTGATGAGATGAAAGAAATGCACATAAAACTATGGAAAGAATATACAAGAATGAAAACAGTGCAAAAGAATGATGAACTGATGTTAATTGCCTAAACAAGGAAAGTGAGACACAAAAAAGGAATATAAAGAAAATTAAAGAAGGGAAGGACACACTTTTAAAAGAAAATAGGAATGCATTAATGGCCTGTTGGCAGACAGTGTTAAAAAGAATGAAAATATAATAAAGGAGCTAAGGGAAGAGCTGGTAAGAGATAAAGAAGGAATTTACCTATCTCTCTCTCTCTCTCTCTATATATATATATGTATATATATACATTTTTTTAATGCTTTAGCTGAATCAGTTGGCAATGAAAACAACTGTTCAAATGGTTGTAATGATTTTAATACAGTTTTATACCCTACCACGTGCAACAAGTTTACATCTCATGCATTTTTTCAATTTTTTAGATAATCAGTTTGATTATTCCTATAACAAGCATTCCTTTCCTTGTGTGTGTGTGTGTGTGTGTGTGTGTGTGTGTGTGTGTGTGTGTGTGTGTGTGTGGCAGAGAGAGGCAGGCAAATTTGTTTTTCTGAACGATGGAGGGAAGACTGAACTATAATAATAATTTTGTATGTTATGTTGGCCTGGGTATTAGCATAACAGCTTCCTAGTCTGTTAATTGGAGAAGATAGACATGCAGTATTTCAAAAATAAGGAGCATATACCCATGGGAATAATCTTGATCTGCCATTATTGTATGCATTAGAACTGACCACCCCTTCCTAATGTTCAGTAAGGTAAATCCTTGTCAAAATGGTGACCTCATATAGAATCCACTGTTAATTCTATTTACTGTGTTGCATATTGCAAGCAATGGCAAGTATTGCACCCACTCAAGATGTTTAAAGTTGAACTCTTATGAAGGTTTCCAGATTTTTTAATCCAACAGTCCAGGTTTTGATACATAATAATACATCTCTGTAAATTAACTTATTTTGCTGCATAAAAGACTATTTATATATAGAACTGCTGACTCTGTTTTTGCCAAAGAGTTACCTTTCAGTTGTCATAGGAATTAGGTCTGTATTTATTAAAGGTGTCCACTTCTGATCATGCTCTATTTGATATTATTGCAGTTCACTCGTTATGCATGATTATCTAGATTTGATGGCAGGTGTATAATTACCGAGACACTGAGTATACAAGCTGAAAGGCTATAACTGATAAGCACTGATGTCTTCATTGAGTCTTAGGTTAATTATTTTTTACATACTGGCAGCAATTTCATATGGAAAACAACTCTCTGGAGTATTTCTGTTGCGTACTTATGCGGCTGGTTGGCTATTGTAATAAAATATTATCTTTGTACTATTCTGTATTTTTAGTCCAATATAAAATATAGCTAAGGACAAGCAACTTTATTTCTGATGTTTATCTTCTATCATGCAGCAGTAATCACACACAAAGATAGATATCTGCAAGCTGAATGCATTAAAATAACTTGAGAAGAAATAAAATGATGTGTAAAAAATGATTTTACTGAGGAAGATTGTCTAAAACAAACAACAAATGAGATCAAACAGTTTTAAGTTACAGGAATTCAAAATGTATTCTTTGTTTGATGAAAAAGTTAATTTTGGCTGCCAGAAATATTGCTACAGTATTTATGAAACATAATACTAGATCCAGACTTATCCAGACACATTTACCTAATGAAGTAGGTCTTATGGTCAAAAGAACAGTGGCCAGTGGAATGCAAAGGATGCATTTAGTAAGAATTTGGGTAAGATATCTTACACTGTGTACTTGTAGATGCAAAACACGAATCAATGTTTGTCCATTGTGATATATTATATTTTACTTTCATCTTGATGTCTCATTTTTTTCAGATCTTGGAGGGATAATAGTTACAGAGAAGCGGAATACCAGCTTTTCCATAAAGTGGTCAGATAACATTACTTCTACTTGCACCAACTATACAGTCACCATACTTCCTGAGGAAACTTTCATTTGCCAGTTTAATTTCTCCATTAACACCTGCTACTTTTACAGCCTTACACCTGGACAAACCTACACAGTCCAAATAGCAAACAGAGGTGTATTGATTCATTCAGTGAATATCACAACAGGTAACTCCTTCTATAAATTGTACAGCTTAAAAAAACTTCCAAATGATTCACATGTATGAAAGATACACGGATATATTATAGAAGGTGTTGAATATAAAAGTTTCTTACTATTTTATATCTCAAATCCATTGATATGAGTTTAATAGCCTGGTATCATGATCAAGTGAAAATATCTTTAATATTTCTACCTGATCTGACAAACATGGGGAAGCTTGTCGTATGCAAAATGCAATAAAAATAGTAATGGACATGTAACATTTCCAATGCACTCTTAATGAAACATGAAACAGAAAAGAAGACAACAATGTTATTTTGAAGATAGTGACATTTTTTTGAGAAATTGTTTATTCATTTAACATATCTACAATATATACACAGAAAGGAAGAAATTCAACATCACATACTTGTTATACAATATTATGAATACATTAAACTAAAAGTCTTAGCATGATTTATGGACCTTATTTTGATCACTTCTTTTCCAGTTTTACCTAGTATTGTTTTTAAATTTAAAAATTCTTTCAGTGTAGGAAATGAATTCAAATTCCAGTTTTTTGTAATAGCTATTCTAGCTACTATCAAAAGACTCCAAGACATTTTCTGCTGTTTGGCTTTTACAGCTAGAGGAAGTAGAACATTTGTTAGCATTTTTGATCTAGTTAAAGAATAATTATTGGACCAAAACCCCTTAAAACATACTTATCTTTTCCTAATATACATTTAATTTGGTGCAATCCATAAACATGTGTGTATGATCAGCTTTTACATCTTTACTATATCTCCAACAGACTGAAGTAGTCATTTTACTAAACCTAGAGACTTTGTAGGAAGTAATAAATGTTTTATGTATATATTTCTACATAAAAACTTTCCAGTATAAATTTGAAGAAGTTTGACTTACTGATTTAAGCAAGAACGTTTTATTCTTACCGTTGAGTCACTCAATCCACTATCTAAAAAGTTCTAGAATTTTGCATCAAAATTATTTTGATTATTTTTTATAATTAAGTTGCATAACTTGTTAAGCTTCCTTTGTAGGTCAATTTACCTTCACTGATAGCATTCATATAATGGAAGAATAACCTTCTCTTCCTCTTCAGTCATAAAATCTACACATTTATTTCATTTCTTACTGATGGATAATATTAACTGGTTAAGAGAGTAATCCACCTTATACTTTTTCATTAAAAATTCTGTTGTCTTAGCTTTTCTTTTTTCAAAGCAATCAGACCATAATACTAATATATTCCCTTTTAGTAAACTCCTTTTAACATTGTTCTGTGCTTCACTAAATCTGGAGGTGTGTGCAACTGGAAAGCACAAACATTTCATTTTTATATTAATGGACTTTTAAAAAACATATTTCTTAACAGTTTTAAGAATTTATTTCATATAAGAGTAAAGTTAATATTTTTCCATTTTCTTTTAAAATGTTTTGATCCGTATTAAAGCTATTGCATGTGATATGTATTTAATATTGGGTATATAATCATTTTAATAAGTACTAATCTATCTTCAGAAGTAAAAAAAATAATTCCATTTTTAATAAGAAGTAACACATCTTCAATTGTTTTTTTCAAAATTATTATTAATAATCTTATTCACATGTTGATAGATTGTTATTCCTAAATATTTTAGTTCTTTTCTGTCCTGATTATATTTATATTTATCTTTAAGCTTACTATCCAGTAATTAATCATTAAAGTTTCAGTTTTATAATTATTAAATTTCAGCAGTGATATTTATTGAAAATTTTCAATTTCCTCATCTATTTCTTCAGTTGAATGATTTAAATCTCCTATAGTTAGTAAAATATCATCTGCAAAAAGCTATGTTTTAGAGTGGCAATCCTTGCTAATTGAGAATCAATTATTTTTTCATTACTTCTTATACTGTTAGCTAAGGGTTCAATAACTAATGCAAATAATAGAGGGGACAAGCGACACCCTTGCCTTATGCTTTGTTTAAGGTGAATCCTTGAGAAATGTAAGACTGAATGTTAACATATGCTTTAGAGTCTCTATAAAGGTTTTTAAATATTCCAATAAATTGCTCTAGAAATGCAAACACTTCTAAAGTTTTAAACAAATGGTTCCAGTCTACAGAATCTAAATTTCTCTCAATAGCTAAGGTAATTAGGGTTAATTTCTTCATTCTTTTTGCTAAATCTAAGATAGTTACTACCCTTTCTATAATATCATACATTGATCCACTGACTATAAATCTGGTTTGAGCTTTAATAACTTTATCAACTTATCTACTATATATCTTGTAGTGAACATGGAAGTAAATATTTTATAGTCTGCATTTAATTATGAAGTACTAACTTATTATCCTTTCCTTGTTTAGGTATAGGTGAGATTACAGAAAATTTATGTGGGGGAGGGATTATTTTGCCACTCTGAATTATCCTGAAAATGGGACACAATAATTCTAAAAGGTCCAGGTATATCTTGTAGAGGATGCCATTGCTGTGGAGCAGACTTCCCAATCCATTTAAAACAAAGCTTATACCTGTCCCTATTCTAGTGCAGCTTGGATCTATGGATAGGAAACAGAAAATTTACTCCAGAACTACTGCCTGTATACTAATGGACAGAGGCAGCTCCAAATGTTTTATCCCATGCATGAGTCTCCTCAAATTATCTGTGGTATGATCCTATTTATTCCCATTAGGCTTTATATATACTTATCAAACATGGGATGGGTAACACCAAATGGGACAAGTTAATTCAAGCACCAAAAGGGAAATTTGCTAAGCTTAAAACAGGCCACAATGGCAGCTAGCCAAGTACTTACCTATGAACCTAAGAATAAGATACAGAACTAACCTTATGAACATTGTGCTATGTGCATAAAAAAACCTTGGAGCTTCAGATATGGCAATATTAAAACTGACAGCAAACACCACATGATAAATGTAATATAAAAGGTAGTAGAACAGGTTTAAAATATTAAACATTTGTATGTTTCGAGTATTACTGTCCAAGAGTGGGCTATGCAGGATTGATATATACTTTATATCTAAACCACTCAGCTGTGTTTAATGGCATGAGCTTGCAAACATCATTGGTAACTATCAAATAACCTCATCCTTGTCATATTGTACTGGTATATTATTATTGAATAAAGACAGACATCTTTTGTGCTGCATTTCCACTTTCACATTAAAATGCTATTTGTAGCTTATCACAGTTAATATGATGGTCACCTAGGTAAGTTATTGATAATTGTTTGACATAATGTCTGCATTATTTATTTAATAGCATTTTTCTCATGTTTTAGAACCAGGACTTGTGTCGGATGTTTCCTTTCTGGCAAATGAAACAACAAATACATCAGTTACTGTCAGATGGTCAGCTGCCCAAGGAATTGTTGAATACTACCTGGTCACAATAAGTAACAATTCCGTGCCTTTGAAAATGGACCTGACTATTTATCCAAGTACAAATTTACATGCTCAGTTTAAAACACTACAGCCTGGATATAGCTATATGTTTGTAATTAAAACTGTAACCACTGGAAATGTTTCCAACAATGGAGTGTTGGCTTGGCAGAATACAGGTAGGTTACTCATTATCATGCTGTTTTATTTGTAAGATATTTTCATCTGTTTACAAGCTGTCAAATGTGGATTACATTATACTGAGTATATATTGCACTCTTAGATAACATTTTTTGTGAACACTCAGATATCTGCAGATGTATTGGCTGTTAAGGCCCAACTAAATGTTACAGATAGCCATTTCAATTGCAGACTTACCCTAAATGGTTTTATATGTCCAAACCAAACTTGAGCACTTAGATATACTGAAACACACTTTCTTAACTGTCATACTATGGTGAAACATTTCCTATTTTCAGTCTTATATTTAGCTGATGCCCTCAATACTTCCTGTTCAGTGATATAGAATGTACCGTCCTAACTGATGATACCTCTCCAGATTTAAACTCTAGTACTGACATATTTGCAGATTTTCGCAGAATGTAAAGATTTTTGCCTCATATTTTTGTTCTGCTCCTCATACAATTTGTAATTTTCTGGATTTTTGCGGCAAATTCGTGGGGATTGAATTTACTAAATAATAACAGGCATTTGAGTTTCAGGCTTCATATCACTCAGAAAATGCATGGTAACACAAAACTCTTTAGTCTAGCCACTTTCTAAGTTTATAAGAGAAATATTTAAAATTTGTCCCTATTTTTGGGACTTTGTTCCCCACCCCCATTATTTTTGGCTTTGTCCAGATATTTTGTGCTAAGAGGTTGAGAGCTATGCTGATGACATGGTCTTCCCTTGCTTACCTCCCATTTCCTACATTTGCCATGCCTTGAGGACTGCTCAATATTTTGATTATTCTTGATTTGTATTTTTGAACTTGTTTGATACCTACCTTCTAAACTGGACTATAGAAATTAAAGTCCCAAATGAGGTATTACTGGTGCTGTCCACAACAAAAGGATGACATCTTTATCACTGCACATACATACATTAGTTTGGTCTTTGAAAATGACCTCAACAACTGTGCACAATAATTATGCCTTGGACTGACTGAAGCATTCTGATTTTTTTTCTTATCTACATATTCTTAAAGTACCTCTGCTGATAATTAACCTATTGATTGACTCTCCCCAACATTTTGTATAACTTGCATGTTTTTTATTAAACTCTAGTACTGACATATTTGCTAAGCATGAAAACTTAATCATGCAGGAGACAGCTCTCTCTGTTAACTGCTGCTCCTGTCTTGTTTTATCTTTGAACAGGCTCTTCTTATTCAGTAAACACAGTACATTCTCTGATTTGGAGAAATTAAAAAAAAAATATGATACAAATATATGAATAGCAACCAATCCGAGTTTGTACCTGTACACAATGCAATGCCTAATACAAATAGGGCCAAACCTTGGTCTGAACCTGTGCACTATGTAGTTTCTGATACAAATGTACCAAGTAGGACCAATCCCTGCTCTTAATCTGTACACAGGTTGATGTCTAATACAAATATATTGACTAGGAACCAATCCAGATCTGAACTTGTACACAATGCAACACCTGCTACAAATATATTGAATAGGGCTCAGCCCAGATCTGAAATTGTATAGAGTGCTATGCCTGAATCAAATATACTGAATATGGCCCAAACTATGTCTGAACCTGCACCATATGTGACACCTAATAGTGAATAGTGCCCAACCCAGGGCTGAACTTGTACAGAGTGCAGTACCTGATACAAATTTATCAAATAGGGCCCAGTCCAGGATTGAACTGATACAAATATACTGAACCTGTGCACAGTGCAATCTCTAACATAAATATACTGAACATGGTCCAACCCAGGTGTAAAGCCTAATAAAATATACAGAATAGCATTCAGCTGAGGTCTGAACCTGTACACAGTGTGACATCTGATACAAATGTGCTGATTATGGTTCAGCTCAGGTCCAGAGCTACACATAGTGTTACACCTGATTCAAATATACAGAATATGGTGCATCCCAGGACTTTAACTGTAGAGTCTGTAGATTCTGTAGATAGTGTGACACCTGAAACAAATATACTGAGTAGGGTTCAGCTCTGTAGATTCTGTAAATAGTGTGACACCTGAAACAAATATACTGAGTAGGGTCCAGCTCAAGTTTGAAACTGTACACAGTGGAATGTCTGATAAAAATGTGCTGGACAGAGACCAACTCAGATCTGAATCTGTACAAATATGCAAATTCAGATACAAATATATTGAATAGGGTCAGACTAAGGACTGAATCTGTATCCACTGCAATTCCTGATATAAATACACTGGTTAGGGTGTAATCTAGGACTGAAACTACACACGGCATGATATCTGATGCAGATATACTGAACAGAGCCCAGCATACCTCTCAATGTGTAGCCATTGAAAATAGGTAAAAGCCTGTTGAAAAGTAGAGACATTCAATCAAAAAATCTGGATATCTAATTATTATAAAACTGTACTACAAAATATTACATAGCAGTTTTCACTTCCTTTATGTTTGTGCGATATTATTCAGCTTGAGCAACATGTTTAAAAACTGAGAATGATAAATCAAAGTAGACATACAAGCATAATATCAAAAAAGTATGAAATTTTAATGAATGATATTGCAAAAATCTACCTCACAATATCATTTATTTTTGCTTATGAAAAAAGGCAATATAAGTTTTGTACTTTCTTTCTTTAATTTATTGAAGTCATTAATATTTTGCTTATGCAGTCTGGTTAAACAGCTTCAAAATCATGTGTGCTGAGGATAGAGGTTCAGAAAATCATATGAAAGGGTAAATTAAGCTTGAAAATAGGAACATACCTCCAAAAATTGGTGCATTATTGGTAGGGGAAAAATCAATCCTGAAAATAAATACATGCCTCCAAAACATGTACAGCTGAAAGGTCTGGGGCCCAGTATTGGTATGAACCTGTACACAGAGAGACATCTGATATAAGTTTACTGATTAGAGCCCAAAGCAGGTCTGAGCTTATGCATAGTGCTACAGCTGATATAAATACACTCAGTAGTTGTTGTTGTTGTTGTTGTGTCTTTTGGCTTTTTCCCAGTTAGGGGTCGCCACAGCGGAACTCTGGTCCGCTAATGATTGGCAGTAGATTTTTAAATGCCGAGTTGCCGACCCTGATGCACAACCTTTAACGAAGGTATGCCCATTCACACGTCTCCACACAGAAGACGCTCTAGCTGAGAATCAAACAGGATGTCTTACTGTGAGGCGACAATGCTACCGCAGTGCCTGTTCCAAATGTGACCCTGTTCACAGTACTAAGCCTGGTGCAATATATACTGATTAAGGTCCAGCCAGGTCTGAACCTGTACAGAGTGTGATACTTGATACAAATATAAAGAATACATCCCAACCTATGTCTGAATCTGTGTGCAGTGTGTACTACCTGTTACAAATATACTGCAAAGGGCCCAACCAGTGTGTGATCCTGTACACAATGCAATATCTGCTACAAATATACTAAATAGGATGAATACAGGGCTGAACCTAACACTTGACTTGTCATCGACTTCTTATTCAAAAGTTTCCTTATTACTATGCATCAACAATATCAATTCTGTTCTGCTTCAGCAAATTAAATCCTCTTTTTATAATATGTATCCCAGGATTCCTGTTTTTTTTTACCCAGGCTATCTAAGCTTAAGTTTACCAATGAGTGTATCCTAGTGACCTTAGATGTCCAAAACTTGTACTCAGTGATCCCCCATAATGAGGGACTTGATTGGGTCAAAAGTATCTTTTTTGACATGCGTTTATTGATGATGCCACTTTCATTTTGGAGCTGGGCAAACTGTTGGACATGCTTAATAAAAGGGGGTACCCACTTGATTTAATAGAACCTATTAAGGAAGAAGTGTATGAAAAAGGACCAGGGTTTTTTTACCAAACCCCAACATGAAGCTATGACAATAAACACATGTTACATACTATGAAAATAACAATTTTGGAGTAAATAGGAATAATTACTTGAACAAAACAAAAAACCTTTTCAAAACACACAAAATTAAAAATATAAGTAGTTAAAAGTATAAAATGTATTCTTAACTATTCATTCCCTTAACAACATATTATGACAGTTATATTCCAAAAGTAACAAACAGAGATAGTACATTTGTGGAACAAAACTCAAATGACAATTCTAATAATCCATAGCATTTAAATGCAATTTGGGCATAAGATTGTTGTTGACATTCTTCAATAACAGATTGTGCGGGTTTTACTGCTAAATTTATTACAGAAATAGTGCATTTGCGGAGCCTCACACTGAGTAATTAATTTATAGATTAAGATAAAAAGGCGATTTGAGCAAAAACTGTGCCAGGAAATAAGAGGTGGTGTGGAATAAGAGATTTAATAGAAAATTTATAGTTGCATGTTCAGGCCTGAGCCAAAATGGAGCACTGATTCATTAGATTAAATATATCCTCTATTTAGTAAAAACTTCTAAACTTTAAATTACTACTTAAATGAATATTAATTGGTATACATTCCATACCTTACCATGAAATTAATTACATAAGATTGCTTTCTCCTTATTTTAAAATTCTTAAAATTCATATTACTATGATGAATTTCTTATACACATACAAATTTCCATGTTAACATTGATTGTAAAGCAGGTTGATGAAGCACATTAAATCAGGTATCAATTTTCATCTTATTATTCTATAAACACTAGAATAAAGCTTTCATCTTCCACATCTGCCTTCATAACCCATATTTTTAACAGAGAATATTATTTTTTAAATTTTCTATTCACATCCTCCAAATGTTTCAATTGATGTAAAATTTAGAAGTGTGTCATTTAAAGCTATTGTTGTACAATCACGGGTACCTCAAGGTTCTGTATTTTCAACAATCCCAAAGAGTAAATAATTCTGGATATATAAATATGCAGGTGATTGTAAAAACTGAATTTGCTATGCAAGGGAAGAAAGATTATTTGACATTAAATTCCTATATGAAAACATTGAATGGGCAATTTCTGAAGGACTTCAGTTTAATAATGAAAATGTAATATTATGTGAGTTACTAGCCATAGTACTTGAAAATAATGTATTCTTGGCTGGAGACAATGTTTATTGGCAATCCAATGGCGGAGCTATGGGTGCATCATGTGCCAATAGCTACACCAATGCAGTTATGGCAGTTTGGGAGTTAGAACACTTGTTGTAGGGCCCTTTTCATCAACAAGTACTCCTTTTTAGAAGATTTGTAGATGATCTGTTTATTGTATGGAAAGGCACAGAAGCCAGTCTATGAGAATTTGAGAAATATATTAATGATAGCATTCACATTGAAATACTCTATGTGTAAACCAAAGTAACAGGTCTTCAGCAAATCAAAAGACTTGGATAAAAAGCAGTCAGAAATCCAATGAAAAAAAACACAATCCAAGTACACCATTCGACAAAAGTTTAGTGACTCAGAATACAGACAGCATGAATAGCAAAACAAAGCTTTCGAGTAGAAACTCTTCTTCAGTGTTTTGTCGAATGGTGGAGTTAGATTATAAATTTTTCAATACTTTATGTGTAAAATAAACTTTTTGGATGTTGCTATAAAGGTAGATGTTGATTTCAACTTCTATACACAACTCCATAGAAAGGAGTGCCATTTAAATCATTTATTAAGCAAAGATATTATGCATCCTTCTTACATTTTCAGAAATGTGGTACATAACCAGATATTTAGAGCCTCTAGACTTAATGTAAGGGATGAGGATTTTAAACAGCAGGTAGATACAGTTACAAGGGAGTTGAAAGATACAGTTACAATGAGAGAGAAATACAAACTAATGTTACAGAAATTATGAGTATGAGAGACACGAAAACTAAACCCTATTTTCAGTGGTTATAAGCCTAGTGTAAAGGATGACAATAAGGGCAATTACATGAAATTGAAGGTACCCTTGAGCTTTTCGAATAATGTTTGTCTGTATATGGATATTGTAGACTTTGAGGCATTCTAACAACAGATATAGAAATTACTAGGCTGATAGATCCGAACTTAAATTTCTATTTAGGAACATGAAATCTCTAAGGAGACACCTTTGTTTCCCAAGGAGTGTGCCAAGTATAAATGAAGAAGCTGGGACTAGACCTAGTAGTAGATGCTCCTTTTGTCCTTACATAGATGTTAGCTCACAATTTTACCATCCAGATCAGAAGAGAATGTATAAGTTTAATGTGCATGCCACATGTGAAAGTGAATATTGTTCATTTAGCCCACTGCTTGGAATATATGAAATTCTATGTGGGAAAAACTGATAGAACCTTGAAAGAAAGGATACATGAGCATATATATTATATAAACAAAGTGAACAAAATCAATGCTCTCTCATGTTAACACCAGTCCCACACATAATTTCAAGTTTTAGCTATAGGTAGGACATTTGTGAGTAAAGAGGTGGGGATATTTGCAATTTGACTGAAGAATTTGAAGCCAGATGGATAGTCAGGCTCAGGGCAATAACATGAAATTGAAGGTCAGGACATGGCTTAAATGGGGCCCTCAGACTGAAATTAAAGTCCAGACCATTATTTAGATGAGCACAATATACACATTTGTTGAGTTATTAGTTCAGTTTAGCCTATGTGGTTTATAACACTGCAGTAGCATGCATGTTATATATGCATGTGTATATATGTGCTTCTGTGTATAAACTTTGAAAATGTCTTATTTTATGCATTAGGTATATTTCTACATATATTGCATGCTGATTTTGTTAGCTGATTTTATTTTTAAAACATTACAAGAGGTGATGATTTAATTGTCATGTGACTAGATTTTATATCATGTGATAGTAAGTATTTTTGCTTATGAAAAAAGGCAATATAAGTTTTGTACTTTCTTTCTTTAATTTATTGAAGTCATTAATATTTTGCTTATGCAGTCTGGTTAAACAGCTTCAAAATCATGTGTGCTGAGGATAGAGGTTCAGAAAATCATATGAAAGGGTAAATTAAGCTTGAAAATAGGAACATACCTCCAAAAATTGGTGCATTATTGGTAGGGGAAAAATCAATCCTGAAAATAAATACATGCCTCCAAAACATGTACAGCTGAAAGGTCTGGGGCCCATTGGTATGAACCTGTACACAGAGAGACATCTGATATAAGTTTACTGATTAGAGCCCAAAGCAGGTCTGAGCTTATGCATAGTGCTACAGCTGATATAAATACACTCAGTAGTTGTTGTTGTTGTTGTTGTTGTGTCTTTTGGCTTTTTTCCCAGTTAGGTCGCCACAGCGGAACTCTGGTCCGCTAATGATTGGCAGTAGATTTTTAAATGCCGAGTTGCGACCCTGATGCACAACCTTAACGGGTA
The DNA here is from genome assembly GCF_019279795.1 of Protopterus annectens. Lineage (NCBI taxonomy): Eukaryota > Metazoa > Chordata > Ceratodontiformes > Protopteridae > Protopterus > Protopterus annectens. Next base: position 470,179,239 of record NC_056734.1, on the reverse strand, counting down.
TGCCCATTCACGTCTCCACACAGAAGACGCCTAGCTGAGAATCAAACAGGATGTCTTACTGTGAGGCGACAATGCTAGCAGTGCCTGTTCCAAATGTGACCCTGTTCACAGTACTAAGCCTGGTGCAATATATACTGATTAAGGTCCAGCCAGGTCTGAACCTGTACAGAGTGTGATACTTGATACAAATATAAAGAATACATCCCAACCTATGTCTGAATCTGTGTGCAGTGTGTACTACCTGTTACAAATATACTGCAAAGGGCCCAACCAGTGTGTGATCCTGTACACAATGCAATATCTGCTACAAATATACTAAATAGGATGAATACAGGGCTGAACCTAACACTTGACTTGTCATCGACTTCTTATTCAAAAGTTTCCTTATTACTATGCATCAACAATATCAATTCTGTTCTGCTTCAGCAAATTAAATCCTCTTTTTATAATATGTATCCCAGGATTCCTGTTTTTTTTTACCCAGACTATCTAAGCTTAAGTTTACCAATGAGTGTATCCTAGTGACCTTAGATGTCCAAAACTTGTACTCAGTGATCCCCCATAATGAGGGACTTGATTGGGTCAAAAGTATCTTTTTTGACATGCGTTTATTGATGATGCCACTTTCATTTTGGAGCTGGACAAATTGTTGGACATGCTTAATAAAAGGGGGTACCCACTTGATTTAATAGAACCTATTAAGGAAGAAGTGTATGAAAAAGGACCAGGGTTTTTTTACCAACCCTTGCTTCTAATTCATGATAGCTCTAACCATGGTTCTGTAATGGTAGGGAATGTAATCAATGTTAAGAAGACATCTGATGTACCATATGAGCATTCAATGATTATCACTTTTTCTACCAACAGTTATGATATTGTGGATGTGGTGAACAAATATTGGCTGGTAGTTATGAGTATGAATGAGGGTATTGAACTGTTTGGGGTTAAACCAAAGGTTGCCTTAAGGAAAGGTAGGATGTTTAAGAACCTGCTGGAAATGAAAAGGGGCAACACAAGCTCAAGCAGACCTAAAGGTATGTTCAAGTGTAATCACTTTGATATGTGAATCATTTTTTATCAGACACAAGAAATTTGTTATCAAAAAACATTTTAATTGTTCATCTAGGAGGTAGTGTATGGAGCTCTTTGTCAATGCTGTTCAGCATTCGATATCCTGTCACCCATATTTTAAAGTTAAAAAGTTTGGAGGGTTGATTGTATTTTTGAAGGTTGAGTATTTTTCTTTCATGATTGTTTTTAAAGTACAGACTCAGCTCATTGTTTCTTGTATATATGATTATCTCAGTGTATGGGAGGAGTTTTATTCTGTTGGTTGGTTTCAATCACATGATGGTTCAATTATAGTATTTGCAGATTCAGTTTGATGTGTTTCAGCAGTTCTGAAGAAGTCTTGATGCAAGATGAAAGTGCTTGACTGCTTTTAATTATATTACAATTATCTCAGTGGTGGACACTGGTCTGTGTGGTTCCTGGACCTCCATTCAGTTTTTTTTTTGGTATCTTTTATAGGTATTACACTGTCTCTTCTTTTTTCAAAATAACCTATATAAATTCTTATTCCATGAAAAAGTCAAAGATCTTTTTCTTTCCCATATACAGAATGTTAATTTAACACTGGAAGATAAAAATATTCTGGAATTGATCATAAGCATTTTATATATTAAATGATTGTAATCAATCTGATTAAAATTAAATTTTTGCCTATATTTACTAGTTTTAATCTTAAATTTAAAAACACATCTTATGGCTCTGTGATGTGATTGGCCAAGAGGCATTATTGTTTTAAAGGCACGATTGTTGATATCTGCATAATTAAGCATATTATCTCTTCTAGTGTTTTCTATTACAAGTCGAAACATACCTTTACCCAATATTACCTGCATAAATTCATTCTCAAAATAATTTGCACAGATTAAATCAGACCAAGAATTACTAGGATAATTAAAATTTCCTAATAATATAATACTATGATATTATAATATTCTGTTAAAATTTATTTGATAATCATAATGTGCACTTTTATTCAAACTTGGTGTACACTAACACAACACTATATGTGTCCCACTATTACTTTTATCATCTGTAATATATACAACCAAACTTTCCAGGTTAGGAATACACTGTACACATGTAGATGAAATATCATTATGTACATACATTACTCCCCCACCATTATATTTTTTCTCATAAACATTCATATTCATTATAATTCTTAAGATTAAAATTAGCAATACTCCCAAAATGCTACTACAACAATCTGATCATTTTGCTGATACATCATCCCTGTGAGCTCATTAAATTTATTGCCCAAACCTACGGGCATTACAAAAGTAATATTTCACAGGACAATCAAATCTCTTGGTTCTTCTAATACAACATGCATTTGTGTTGTCCCTAAAAATATTTTAAGTAATCGGTTATCAAATTTGACATATAAGCTGTCCCATACTTTTTTAAAAGTAACTTATCTTGAGCATACATGCTAATCATTGACATAGTCTTCCCGATATTTAATTAAACTTAATGTACCACAGAAATTTATCTCAACTAGTTGTTAAACAAAGGGGGTTTATTAAATAAATAGTCAATAAAGGACATTGATGGTAAAATTTCATAGAATACAAATAATCATATGTATCTCAAATTGTTCAATAATTTCTAATATTGTTCTTTTCATGTTGTTTGATGTTGTCATCTTCATATCAAAGACACCAGCATGAATTACAAATACCTTATATTTTGAATTTATCCTCATCAGTTTTGTCTGTATATTTCTGACATTTCCAAGTTTCAAACATGGTAATACCAATGCAGTAATAAAGCTGTTGTTTCAATTACAAATCTGCATATTTTAACACAGAATCAGCCAAAATGAATACTTCATCATTTATATTTGATGATTTAATTACCTTATTTAAAATAAAAGACTCCTCTGCATACCCTTCACTTGCCAGCAGGTATTAAATCTTCAATACCTTGTCCTGATTGAAAACTACTTTCATCTGAAACCATAAATATATTACCCCACTCAATTTCACACTCATCATTTATATTCTTCTTCTTTAATGTTATATTCTTTTTAAATAAATTTCCTAACCCCCTCAATTTGACCATAAGATTCCATCTCGGATTAGAATTTTACAACACAATTAGAAAGCAGGATTTCAGAACAAAAACCTTTATTTAAATGTTTATCCTTTTCAGTAGTGTTTACTACACTATCTAAAATCCATCTTTTCACTTAAGGGCACTATCACTATCTCTGGGTATAAACACATCATTTTTTTATGTGATTTTTCCAAACCATTTCATGAGATTTCAATAGAAACAGTAACAGAAAGCTGTTGACTAATGCCATAATTGTCTCGTTCTTCTAAGTGTGATTCACTACTTGTTATGCCCTATAACAAATAATAAGAATCTTTTGTACCCTCTCTAACCTTCTTGGTAGAGGAAGCATTACTACAATGCTTCTTACATTTACCTTTTTCCTTTTTAGAAAGATTCCTTTTTCTTTTTTTAGCCATTCTCTAGTACAAACTTCCTTAGTAGGTGGTGAAAATACTAATTGTTCACAGCTTGCTATTGTCTTAGCCTTTAAAAGACTAAATTCTGTCTTCTAGTTTTTAACAAATTAATTTATTAAAGCAAAACTTTCTCCATAATAATATCATCCTCACGATTCTCTCTTTCATTAAGTTTGATCAACTCTTGTAAGCTAAAATAATTATAACATAATGAATTCTTTGTATTTGTTTTCTGCATGTAAATTCTACAAAAATGCATTCTACTAAGTAGTTTATTTTGGTCAAATCATTGAGCATGTAAGAATTAAGATAATCCATTGTTAAAACATATATACTCTACATAAAAAGATTATCTTACATCCCTGACCCCCTGTAATCACTGAAATCATGGAAAGATGTGCAAAGTGGGAAGTCCTGGATGTGTGCCACAGATTGAGTCCCCTCCTCAGAAGTCTGGATGAGGGTGGATCTGTCCTTCAGCAGCCAAGGAAGTACCATAGGTCCTGTCAGAATCAGAGGGAATGCAGGTGATTAAGGATATAAGGACTGTCCTTGAACAGATGCCATGGTTAATTAGATGCAGAACAGGCACACAGCAATGTGTCCATTAGGTTTTGTATGACTTGGAGTTTGAAGGGCTTATCATTGCTAATCTGTTTAGAGGTGAGAGTTAATAAGTTCTGTAGCTTAGAGACAAAGAAAAAGTAAAACAAGTACAAACTAAAATTAAACCCATAAAAAGAACAAATAAAAATATATAACTGCAACTAGAAATAAGAAAAATTAAATAAAAATAGAACCACAATGAGCTGATAGGAAAAGTGATCTGTCTGAAATCATTAAATATAATATGATTAACTACTTGAAACCAAAACTACATGGTAATACTGACATATACTAATGGTAATTCTGACACATTGTAATATAACTCTCACTACATTTTGAAACTAATACTAAAAATGAACATAGTACCTTAAAAACACATTAAAAGCCACACAGAGCTGGAGTACAAGCCATGCACAATACAAACCATTCAAAAAACAAATAGAAACTATGTAAAACCCTATTCAGCATACAACTTACACAAGCAGAACTTCATTTCTGCATAATATTGAGTTGAAGAACTGTAATTCAAAGCAAAACATTTATTAGAAACAAATAAAAGGAAGATATGATGGCCTTTACATGAAATATTTGTAATGTTGAATACCATAAAATTAGGGGACTTTATTTTGTTTGTTAATCTCATTGTATAATATATCTCATGTATCATATTCTACACACGCCACGTATCATAGTAACACATGCACACATATATACGCTCACACAAATTCACACTTTTTGTACTAAGACTGCAAACTTCTGTTTCATAAAATGGGATTATTCATAAGTCTGCATGAAATAAAATAAAAAAGTTAAAAAAGAGAGAGATAATGGAATACCATTACTCCTCTGTACCACCAGTTAATGAACCATACCAAGCTCCTCCAATGTTATGTTACAGCAGACCTTCATGGTCTTTATTAGAAGGAGTGAATTTAGTTGACCAACTTGGATGAATTATTAATTACATTTAACTGCATGATAGTAAGGATAGAACTGATTTACACAAGAATATTTTAACTAGGAAAATGGTCTACCTGGATGGAGAAATAAGAATGGTAGAGGCTTTTTTTTTTTTTGCTACTGCCTTAATGTTTAAAAGTCTGGAAGGATAAACTAATAAATAAGAGGTTTATTGTTTGCTGTGGCAATATAAACTGAAGCAATTAGATAGGAATAAATGCAATACAGTACAAAAATGTGAATCACTGATAAAATCTGTGACTTGGACTAACTGGAGCACCCTAGAATATCAGAGAATGATGGTCTTTGCAGTAGTAATTTTGTCTAGTGCACATATGTACCTTGGTGCTCTGAACGCTATCAGTGTTTCGGGTTCCCACCTTTTCATATACCCAAAGTAGAATATTTTTTATGGAAACATAAGATTTTGCAAAACAATACCTACCCCCAAACCAAATAAAAGCATGTGACTTCACTTTTTTTGTAAAAAAAATAAAAGCTCACCATCTGTGGAATTTGATTTACAGCTGTTGTTTCAAATAATGTTAAGATATTTCAGATCAAAACCAATTGGTTTAGACAACTGTCTTAAGAAACTTAAGACATATTTTTCTTCAAAAATCTCAGGAGATTTTCCAATTTTCATTTTCTTTCACAGGGCAAAACTATTTTTGGCTCAAAATGTTGCTCTGTTCATGGTCACTATGGCTTAGAGGAATAAAGGCATAACTATAGCCCTGATGACCTGGGTTCAGTTAAAGACTTGGACATCTGAGGTATTAGTAGGGAGTAATGGACATGTATAAACCATGAGGGGAGGCATGGTCTATGAAGAGGGGAGTAGCCCTTGAATGTTTCCAGGATGAGTGTACAGGAGGGGGAAGAGAAAAGAGGGTAGGTCATAATATAAAAAATCCCTCTCCTTTGCAGAAGTAGTTGCCAACAAATCACCCTAGAATGTCTATAGGTTTCATGTTGGCCTCAGTCCAGAATCAGTGTTAGGGGATATATATTGGTGCTGGTAGACCAAGTAATGGAAGAAGACTCTGGAGGAGAGACTGGAAGGAATGAAGTAAGGAGGAAGGTCTCCTTCTTAATCCCTCCTAAAACTTGCAATTTTGGGAAAAAAGGTGACAGATTACACTTAATAAACCATGGCAATAATTAATGTTTTAGACTGCTTTTTCTTCAGAAAAAGGAACATTAATTCACATTATCTCATTCCATCAATTTCTTAGGTTCATGGTATTAATATTTTAAAAAGTGTCCCTGATTATTTCTGGATTGTTCCCTGATTCCAATAGCAAGAGGATGAGTGCTCTAGGGAGAGAAGCTATGTGCAAGGTGACATACCTAAATATGTATTTGTCAAGAGATTTTTTTGAATTGTTTTGTGCTACTATCATTATTATTATTATACTGCAGAGATTACTTTATCTCAACAGAAACAGTACAACTCAGTATTCTGTTTTACATTTTGTCAGGCTTAGAGTATGACAGTGTTTTACTTGTGAATCTTTGTCATTGAAGGGTAAGTATGCCTGACACGCAGTATAATCACTTTATGAAATAATGCTTCATCCTTCAAAACTAAGTGACCGTCAGTGAAAGTGCACTTTAGTTGAACATCAGCCTTTTTATATTGAGAACACCACAGAATGCAAATAAGTTTTTTCACTTGAAAGACCACAGACTCAGAGTTAAACATGGAGGGACATGAACAAACCAGTGGTCATGAAGGTGCTATCCCCTCAGAAAGCAAATATTATGTGGTTTATTGCACATGACGTAGAAGTGTTGGGATGCATGTTTGCCAAGTTGTGTATAAGGAATTTTATTCAACTACTTGTCCTAAGTCTTGTAAAGGTCTTTAGTTATAGTGTTATATTTTTAAAAGTCCAAGATGTGTTAAAAATGGTCTCGCAAATATGAAAATTATCTACAAGACTTTGTCAGTTATTCAGTATACAGAAAATAAATTAGGTAAGTCTCATTTATAAATGTCATTTCCATATGCTTCTGCCTTGTGGGACTACAATTTGAGATACATGTCGCGTATTTTGGAATAGGTTACAGTTTTTTAAAATTGTAGAACTTTCGTTGACATCTATACTGTACATAAGCAGTTTTTGGAAGCATGCTCTGTAATACATGTCACTGTTAAAAGCATTTTTTAATATTTCAGATTTCTTTTAAATGCAAATGAGCTACACAAGTCTGTTAATACATGCATTGAGAAATAATTTGCAAACTATTTTCTTTGGGTACTTTAATATAAAGAAATCCCATTTGTTAACCAGGGAGATCCACCTGACACTCAGTCCCTTTCCAGGAATGACCCAGGAACAATGACTGGTTAAGTGACTTGCTCAGTCAAATAGTAGATAAATGGATGCTGAGGATATATATATATATATATATATATATATATATATATATATATATATATATACATACACACACACACACACATAGATCTGTGTATATATATATATATATATATATATATATATATATATATATATATATATACATATACGTACCTACCTATATATATATATATATATATTTATATACACAATTTAACAATATATTTTGTATAAATTCTGTATTGTAAAAACTGCATTTGATTTTTACTTTTGGTCTGCATGATTGCATAATTTTTTATGTATTGTATGTGGAGGTTTTTTCACCTGGGCTACCACTGAGGAGGGACCTACCTTAAGTCCAGTCAGCCAAGCCTGGTCAACAAAGAAAACAAAATGAAATAAATAAATGAGTGAATTAATTAATACTTTTTTGTAATGTCAAGTTTTAATATTCTTCACTTATCCAACTATGATTTCTTTGTGTGTAGATACTGATGAATGTAGCCTTACTGTTAAGAAATGTGACCAGATATGCACTGAGCGAAATCGATTTGAAGTGACCCAAGGGTACGAGTGCAGCTGCCGTCCTGGATTTACACTCAAGGCTGACAAAGCTAGTTGCCAACGTAAGCCATTTACTGTTAATTTTCTTTGCTTGCCATGACTGCCTGAATCTTAATATTTCATTAGATGTGTTTTTGTTGCTTATGTGAGTGACCATGTAAACCTTATTTGCATAATAAGCTTGGCATCTGATAGCAAGTGAAAAAACATCCAGTGATTTGACTTTGCTCCATTACTTCTTTTCAGCAACATTAATAACAATTTTTCATTAGATAACTGAGAAGAGAACTCTTCTGCCAACTCATTTATTTTGCTTGGTACAGTGACATCATCTCTGAATGCTGCTAGGTGAAGGTTGCAGAAGTTATATGTTTGTTTTAGTTTACATCGTCCCATTCATTACATTCACATAGTTCAAATTATCACTTTCAGATGAACTCACTATTATCAGCAATATTTTGCAATGTATGATGAGCAGAGAATTACCTTACATTTTTTTCAGTTTATGTCATAACTTGTAGGTTATTCTGAGGAGGCAAGTGTTCCTGTAACAGTGAAATCTGTCCATGAATTATATGGTCAGTTTTCACAAGCAGTATCTGAATGACACTTTATCTGGGACAGTGAACTCTGTCCATGAATG
>NC_056734.1:470143758-470170049 GCF_019279795.1 Protopterus annectens | reverse complement strand
TAACCCATATTATTTGATATTACATACAACCATTATTATATATTATATATATATATATTATATATTAAAACAACACCACATATATTATATAATGGTGCATGTGGACATATGTTTTTATTTCCCCATTATCTACAGATGTACGTCCATATATATATATATATATATATATATATATATATATATATATACATATATATGCTGACATATCTATAACCTGCCATATATATTTAGACCTATAGATGTAGACATATATATCTGTAGATGTACACATTTTCATGTATATATGTTCATATATATTTATATATGTATATATTTCTACACACACACACACACACACATATATATATATATATATATATATATATATATATATATATATATATATATACATATATCAATATGTTGTATCTGTTTACACATTAATATATTTACTCACACACATACATCTACATGTTGGAATACATTCTCTGTACTGTTGAATGACTGAGCTGGTTGATATGTTTTGAATACATCAGGGTTATGTATACCTGACATGGCTTCTTGGTAAATCATTTGGCTATGGTGTGCAGGGTCCTGGGTTCGAACCTAGCAGAAGCTGTTTATTTTGTTGCTAGGCAGAACAAGGGCTGTTGGATACAGAGTGGTTAAGGCACTTTTAAGCAGTTGTAAGTGAGTTTGTGTGATGCTTGAGTGATGGTAAGCACTGTTAAGTTCCAATTACAGTTTCTTCTACTCAGCTCCTGAATTGCTTAACCTGTGTAGGCATTGCTTACCCCCATGCAAACAGGCTAAAACCCGATTACTGCTGCTTAAAAGTGCTTACCCCGCTTACCCCCATGCTAATTTCTTTAAAAGAAAAGAAAAAAGGGTTGATAGGAAAGTGGTGTAAAAAGGGGCACAAAGAGGGAAAGACAGTAGAGAAAATTGCCAGGGATGTGCAGGAAGGGTGTAGGGAAGGTCTGTAGCTGCCCATTTCATTTACAGCAATAGCTGTGCATATGCACTGAATTTGGAGGTAGATTCGGACACTGAAACCCCTGAGAGAGGAGTGAGGACAACACTAATATGTTGTTATGCCAATTAGACCACATTACATGTGTCAAGTGGGCATGTGTGTGAAATGTACAGCTATGTCTGGGGCGAGATTTTGTTTTTGGGAACAGATCACCCTTTTTTTTAAGTTGAGAGTGGGATGTTGGGGAAAGAGAGTAGATATGCTTGCGGAGGATAGGTTTGGTAGGATGACAGACAAGACAAACAGGACAGCATACAGGGGCGGTATATGACATATATGGGGGGGACACCTTGCATAGAATGGGGTGTTTTGAAGTTGCAAGCCCATGAGGCCCCAAATGGAAACAGTGAGACTGAGGTCCCCACCCATGTGCAGTCACCACTGCACCTTCACGGCCCCAAAGTTGGCTGTGCTGGGGGCTGGGTAGGAGGTGCAGGCTCACCCTCTGATTACACCATGCAGCCCTCAAGCTGGTGTAGGTGAGCTTGAAACTCCTTGTCGAGCTCCCTACACACCATGGCCTGGACCTGATGGTGGGTGACAGGTTCTTTTCCTCCCCTGCTCCCGGGGGGGGGGGTCAAGCACCATCACCTGCAGCAGGTTCACATAAAGGTCATGCAGGAACAATGGAGAAGGAGGTCCCAGGCTGGGACCCAGACTTTGCTGGTGCCTGGTGCCATGGCCAGCTGAGGTGGGACAGGTGGGTCGACTGACATCGGCATTCCCATATGGGCTATGGCGTTGCCCTTTTACAACAGATAAGGGCCAGTAATAGTAAGCAGCAGTCAGGATTACTTATAACAGCATGCATAGATATTCCCATCACCACAAGACACCAGATTTAGAACAGTCGCAGAGCAAGGGGAACACATGCACATATCCTGCATGACATATGTACAAAGGGTGACAGACGTGTGAGTAGTGCTATGAAGACTAGCACAATATTGGCATGGTGCTGTGGTAACCTCAGACATTTACTGTCATACCACTGTGTTTTGTGATATATGTCCAATCTGGGATATGAAGTCAGTAACTCTCATGGCTGTCACCATGCACTGACTGCAATCCTCACACTATGCTTCTGCTGTTCTCAGATAGGTATTCTGTGAGTAACACAAGGAACAAAAGGTTCAGCACACAAACCAGTCTGCAGATGACCCTATAGATGAGGGTTTCCTCACAAACATTGCACTGTCATGGCATATGTCAGAACAGGCTGACTAGCCATAACCACACACACCCTGTTAAACCAACATTACTCTAAATTAAGAATAGCAACACTTACATTCTGTAGTCATGTCTGGCACATCTCCTCCTGTTTGTTGGCCTTTTTTCCACAGTATATGTTGTTGGAAGTAAATCCCAAAACCATCTGTGATGCTTTCTGCCGAACACCAGACCTAGGTTCCACTCACAGTGAATGTTATGGCCCAACACCAACATGATGTTCCTAGATATTGTAGTGTGTTTCCATGCAATTGGCTATAGGAATGTTACCACAGCTGTTTCACATTCATTCATCTAGAGGAGGACTGCAGTTGGTGCAGAGGCCATCAGCTGATCATGACCAACACTTACAAAACACAAGCTGCTGCCTAAGCAGAGCAGGTGTACATATCCACATTTACCAGGGAGGCTGTGGGAGGGACAGACAGAGACAAAGTACATCAGGGAAGGTGTGGGAGAGTAAAACTGAAGCATGTTTGTGTGACACAAATACCAGTACAGGGATGCAAACTCCTGACTGACAATGCATTACTATCACATGTGCATGTAGTTATTGCATGCGCCACATAGCTTACATGCTGGTGAGCTGTCCAAACTTATATGTGCTGGTGAGTGACATCTGCAACAGTGATATTGTACAGATACGGTAGGTGTATCACACATGCCTGTCCACACTGACCGGTATCAGTGGCAACACAGCCACATTTTCTAAGGGATTCATACACATTGCCGAACTTGCCAGGGTCAGGAATACCCTCCCTACCTAGTTATTTTACCACAATACAGTACTACACAGGTATCACATGCACCACAGGAGCTATTGTGCTGTTCTATGGGCAAAGGGCATGTGAAGGTGTCTGACATCAGTCAGAATACTTCAGTATGCCAATGGGAGTTGTGCCAGGTGTGAATGTGGTTGGAAGCATCATACACCACACACAGGGACACAAGGTGCCTCTAATGATGTGCATGTGTCCATTGCTTCATGTGTGTGTAGCAGTTGGCTGTGCCAGAAGGCTGTACAAGGCTAGGTGAGGGGTATACCTTGGCATCAGGCCATATGACAATGGTCTGCAGTGTGGATCAGGAGTGTAGGGTCTGGAATGACCCACACAGGTGGGTACTGTATTCACCATCTTGTCACCTGGGTTACTATTATGTGTGGCCAGTGCTGTGCAATGCTTGCCATAGATGTGTTATATAGTCCATGACATGGACAGTGTCTGGGATGTGCACACATCCCACATTCATGTACAGTGACATGTGGAAGTGTACCTTGATTGCCAGGCCCATGTTATATACACATATTGTTATCATCACATGTGCCACTCCTGACCTCTTGTGGCAGGGCATGCTCATGGACAGTCCTTTGTGGATCACCTTTGATGGCAACACAGATGTTGTAGGCATCCATTGAGGAACATAGTGAAGGTGCACTGTCTTCAGTTATGTGCCTATTGTACTGATGGACAGGGTGCCATGCCCTCTGTCGCCCACTGCAATCACACCATGCTTGCTATCTGTGAACAGTATGCAGAGTACTACCAACATAGTGGTTGTCTAGGCAAGTGTGTTTCTGTATGGGACACGGGTTCATAGTGTACTCAGTGTAATACTAGGGTTGCTTACTTTGTTCACCAGGCATTGTATCACATGTAGGGGTGTGGATTGGGACCCCAGCATCTCAGCTGATTGAGATCTGTCATCCTTGTAAGGTGGACATTGTGACATAAAATATGGCCACCATATAGGAAAATCACAAAGCCAGCTCCTTAATGGGTCCAGGTGTTACACAGACACAGCCACCTCAACACAAGTTATGAATTACAAACACACACATACATACACATACACTTGTCATGGCTGGGATTAGAACTCCTACCTAGCTAGTTTACCACACTATAGCATTATGCAGTTATAGCACACGCCACAGAGATTACTGGGATATCATTCCCCAGAGGAGTATTTCACAGTTGATGTCAGCAGACTTGCCAAAGTAGGGCAATGGAGGTTGCAGTGCCTGTGAATGGCCTCAAAACTATCGCTCCCTATTCTGACAAAGGAACACACACAAACACATTCACACTTACCATATCTGGGAATAGAACTCTACCTAAGTAGTTTACCACACTATAACATTATGCAGTTATAGCATGCGCCACAGAGATTACTGGGATATTTTTTCCACAAAGGGGTTATTCACAGTTGATGTCAGCACACTTGCCAAAATAGGGCAATGCACGTTGTAGTGCCTGTGAATGGCCTCAAAAGCATTGCTCCCTACACTGACAAAGGAACACAAATCCCAAACCCAGGACCTGACACAACATGGGCACAAGATGTTGATAGTACTCATTCCCACCTGTATGATATCAGGCTGGTATTGGTAACATGTCATGCAGTACAGTGTGGCTACCATAGAGGATGTACAGGAACCACTAAACATTTCTAGGATTCATATACACAGACACATGTATACAGATATATATATATATATATATATATATATATATATATATATATATATATATATATATATATATATATATATATCTATCTATATATATATATATATATATATATATATATATATATATATATATATATTTATAGATAGATATATATGTATATACCTATATATAGATATATATGTAACTACACATACACACACAGGCATATATATATAGGGAGATACATATGTAGAGGGTGCACACAATATGGTACAGTCACTATGGCTACAGTCACCAGCATACCGCATGGACAATATATGAGCCAAACATACAAGTGACACCTGTTGCCTGCAACATATACTAACAGACAGGTCACAGGATATAACACCACACACAGGTTTGCATACATGGGAAAGCTTTATTTGTGTACTACTACAGTAGTGTATGCCATGTCATATAGCTGTGTAGACCCTGAAATATGTTTAGACAGAATAATGCAACTGTCTAACAGATAAAAGTATACACTATTCTGGAAAGGAGTACATATATTGCTGTCCAGGCCAAGGCCTTCAAGTAGTACAACAGCAGACACAGACTGGGCCACAGGATAATAAGCAATCAACAGTAAGTAATGCAGATGTACAGTCCGGTAGCCTCCATCTGCAGTCTGTACACAATCCCTAGGGGGTACATACAGAAGTAGACACAATGTGATGTATCTGTGATATAAAAAGGCGTGACTGAAACCATCACAATCACACTGACAAACAGAGCAGTCTATATGGCAGGAAGCAGTAGGCCTGCATTTACCCAAGGTGAATTGAATGGTAATGTACACCCAGATACCTTAAGGCAGCTTACCCCTGTTACCCTCACAGTATTCACTGGTGTCAGTGGCATCTGTCCATACAGGGCATGTGTATACAGCATGGCATGGCCTTTGTGGGTAACATTTGCTGGCTTGCCAGTTATAGCAAGAGTCCATTGGGGAACATAGAGATGGAGCACTGTATGCAATGCATTTCCTATTGTAGGGATGGGACAGGGTGCCATGTCCTCTGTAGTCCACTGCAATCACACCATGGTTACCATCTGTGGGCAATATGCAGGTAACTACCACCATAGTGGTTGTTGCCTGGCCAAGTGTGTTTGTGTCCAAGACATGGATGAAGAGTGTTTGCTGGGTAATACAGGTGTTGCCCATATTGTTCCCCATGCCATGATGTCACATGTGGGGGTATAGATTCTGTACCCCAGCCACTGTGATGTTTGACATCTGTTATGCTTGTAAGGTGGGCATTATGACATTTAATAGGCCCAACATATAGGAAAAGTACAAAATCCACTCCTGTGGTGGTGCTGCGGTAGCGTTGTCGCCTCACAGTAAGACGCTGTCCGGTTCGATTCTCAGCTAGAGCATCTTCTGCGTGGAGACATGCATGAATGGGCGTACCTTCATTGAAGGTTGTGTGTCGGGGCTGGCAACTCGGCACGTAAAAATCTACTGTCAATCATTAGCGGACCAGAGTTCCGCTGTGGCGACCCCTAACCAGGAAAAGCCGAAAGACACAACAACAACAAAATCCACTCCACATTGCTTCATGTTTCACACAGGATACGTATCACACACACACACACATACACACACACACACATACCATGTCTCGCAGCATTACACAGTTACAGCACGTGCCACGGAGATTTCTGGGATTTTTCATCACCAAAGGTGTATTTCACACTGGATGACATCAGCTGTCTTGCCAAAGTAAGCTTTGCAAAGTAGGGTACTGGAAGGTGTAGTGAGTGTGACTGGCATCAAAAGCATTGCTCCATACACAGACAAACATACACACACAGAGTTGCAGTTGTCATGTCTGGGATTAGAACACCTACCAAACTACTGCTGCACACTACAGCATTACAGAGTTACAAAACACACCACGGAGATTACTGGGACACTCCTTCACCAAAGGTGTATTTCATAGGGAATGATATCAGCAGGCTTGTCAAAGAAAGGCAATGAAAGGTGTATTGACTGGAAGGCTACCAGGAGCAATTGTGTACAGTGATGGACATTTGCATATCATATGTTTTTGCAAAATGGGAGCATGCTGTGTAGGACAGGCCTCATGAGAAGGAAGCTGTCTGTCACTGTCTGTCACTCTCTTCCCACATCTATTATGTGTATGTCTGAGCTGTTATAGTGTGTTGTTCTTAGATATATGTACATATTCTAATCCGGTGTGTGTGCAGAGCATGACTGGTATGTAATGTGGACTGTTTGCACAGACATCTGTGACTGACTGCTGTGTATAGTCCACAGTTGTTTCCAGACATGGGCTTCATTTCTCTAAGTGTGTGAACATGCCCAGTATGAGTGTCTGTAGTGCATGCGTAACTTCATTCCAGGTAGGTTGTACTCCAGTGCAGGTATTTGTGCTATACACCTACAGCTAGTAATCTGCTTCTGCAGGATATCTGTAGATTGGTTGATAATGTGGGTTGACATTGGGTAGTGAGATTGTTGCTAATTGTGTTTGTGGTGCTTCTGCTACATGGTTTTGGTGTTGGCTGGGATAGTCAGTGATATGTGGTGTTTTACCCTCTAATGTTTTATGTCATCAGCTACTGACAGGTATACATCTTTGCTGGCAGTAGGTTCCTGGGGATTACAAGTTGAACGCAGCTTTGTCCAGTATTGTGGTGTGCAACCTACATATTCTTGCACACTCATGTCATTCTGGCATGGAAACTGCAGACACTTGCTGATGGGTCTGTGAATATGGTCCAGCATGTTGGTTCTGTTGTGGCTGTGGGTCCCATGCCTGTACAATTATCACCATGACAGGTTGGCTGTATCATGCTATGGCCATACCTCAGAGGTATTCAGACTCAGTGAGGTTATCCAGAGGCAGGTCTCATTATTCTGTTCATTAACCCTTCAGAATTTGGTTTGCAAGCAGGTTTGTGGCCACCTATCCTAGTGTTAGCAGCCATGATAACTATGCGCACACATCAGGGTTTCACACTTCACACACTCCATGGTGGCGATGCTACACCCCCCCCCCCAGTTAATCTGTCCTCTTACTACCATTATGCATACAATATCTGATAGGTATGCCTATGGTTGCCACTCCATCCCAGCAGTATGTACAGGTTGGTCCACAGTTCATGCACTGGAACATGATGGACATACTACTGGGATTTTTCAGCATGTCCTTGGATTTGTGTTCTGTGGACTGTGTTTTGTCATTATGTGGGAGTCCATGGGGTAGCATACAGTGGCGGTACAGGCGTGACACAGATATGTGACAGAGGGCAGTGGGGCATTGGGTACTGATGCAGGCTGTCTGTAGCAGACCAGTGCATTCTGTCAGTTGTACAGACCCAGGCTGCAAGGCAATGTATTCCCCTGGGGTGACAAGATAGGTGTGGAAGGTGGTGATGGCAATTGTTTCTATCCTTATCAATCCATTGGTGTGGATGCTGGCAGGGTGCATCTTACAGCTATGGACACACCTGCATTGGACACCTCTTCAGCATGCTGCATTCTGTGAGTATTCATATAGTAATGTGGGGATCATATTGTACTCATTCACAGCAGCAGGGAGGTGGCCTGTGTGTTACCTGAGGCTGATGTTGGGCCGTACTGGATGCATGTGTGCTAGGGTAGCTACTTGCAACTGCCTCACAGGTATACATGGCCCTTTCCTCTGCTGGTGGCTCGTGGGTGGACACCAGCAGGTTCTACATACATCATACCTATGCCTTTTGTGGTCTACCAGTGTTTGCCCACAGTACATCTTAGTTTCACATACTACACAACCAATTGATGAGCTGTGAACCTGTATGTACAAACAGAGGGTGTCTCCATTTCACTGTGAAATTTTAAACAGTCTCTCTCTACGGTACTTCCACCTGTGTACTGTGTGTACGTCTGGGACAACACTCATGCCATGTTCATCTTCCAGATGGTGACAGTTATGACATCTGTACAAATCATATGGACTGCTGCTGCAACATGTCTTGCTGGGATACCAGTCTGTTTGGCACTGCAGTTGTGTGGACTTGGCCCAGTCATCAGCAGTGCTGACCATTGGACACCAGGGCATACCACTCATGGCTATTTGCTAAACACTCACACAGCATACCACTCAGAACTACCTAACACACAAAGCTCTGCCTATTGTAGACATGTGACTATCCATCTTGCTGATTTGACCAGCTCAGGTACTCTGTGCTCACTGTTATTACTCCCACACATGGCTGGTAATACATTTCTACATAGGGTTGGTGGGGGCACACATCACAACTGTGGACATTTGCTTTGACTGCACTGGTATTTCTGTTAGTCTGTTGGCTTCCTTTTACATCTGTATTCTGACCTATCCTGCAGACTACAGGAATATCAGTGTAGAACAGTTTATAGGAGTTATTGACCTACATTGCCATTTCAAACTTCCTGCCATTCAGGAATGACATCCTACTTCCTGACCTGTTATACTCTGTGTAGGTCTGGAGGAGGGTTGATCTCCATTACCATACCTTGAGGACCTTAGGACAGCCTTTCCTTGTATTCATCTACACCTGTCCTGCTGGCTGGGTGGGACAGTTGTTGGGTATGTGAACCTCCATGACATGCATGTGTGTGCCCTATGGACAAACATTTGGGACAGCACATGTCATGCAGTGTTTTTTTTACCTTGTCTGTTACTGCCTACTTTGTTGACACCAGGATTTGTTATGGTTTCATGCTGCTCATATAGCTGTCCACTATCTGCTGCCATCCCATTCAGCCACCCAATTCCCTTCCTTGCATGTTCACATCCATACCACTGATACAACTAAGAGACCATACTACTGCATTCAGTGATTGATAGAAAGGGTAACTTACCTTGTGGCTGTGCCAGTATTGTGGATGGTGCTGAAGGGCTGACTATGTCAGATGCACATAGTACACTGCCTGTACATGGTAAAGTATAGGTAGCATCATTTTTGGCATCCCTTTTACTGTATGTGCGAGTCAGAGAGAGTTTCCATTCCCTGGGTTCCTACTGTGACAGTGTATGTGCTCTGCATTACCTCTTTGCCAAAGCCAGGGCATACTGTGCACACCTCCTCCTGCCTACAGGTGCAGGCTCAGGTTGTTCCTCTTCTGAGTCACTCTGTGCCTGTGCTGGCCTTGGCAATGGTGGAGGGCTGTGCGGCCTGGCCCCGTGCTATTCCTGCTGCAGCTGCTTCCATAGGATCATGCTGTGTAGCATGGTATATACCATGAACATTTGGGTACATATAGCTGGAGAGTACTGCAAGGCTCCACCAGATGTGTCCAGGCACCAGAACCATGACTTGAGCATCCGAAACACATGCTCTATTATGATTCTTGTTTGTGTGTGTGCCTCATTATGGAGTTCTTGTTCGGATGTGTGTGCATTTCTGATGGGTGTCATCAGCCATGGCTCCAGTCTGTAACCAGCATGCCCCACTAGGTGGCCGTATGGGATGTCCCCACTGGAAAATATCTGGTACAGCTACGTCAGATGCCAGATGTGGGAATCGTGATAGCTCCCAGGGCTTCCAGTGCAAACTTTCATTATAATACCCTGGGCATCGCATACGACCTGGGAGTTGATGGAGGGGAAGCCCTTGCAGTTTATGTAGACCCTGCCCTACTCATGGGGTGGTGCTTTTATGTGTATGTGTGTGCAGTCTATAGCACCCGCTACTTCAGGGAAGTCTGCTATTTGGTGGAAGAGATGCATATCGCTGGCCAGCACCACACGGGTGTTGAGGAAATATATGTGCTCACTGGCATGTGCTGACATGGCATCCAGGAACTGGTGGAGTACCCTTGATGCTGATGCCTGTGAGATCTCCATGATATCCCCAGTTGGCCTTTGGAAGGTACCTGTGGCTAGTATGCTTAAGCCTACACATACCTTGGTTTCCACTGGGATGGGTTCCCCTCTGTTGGTTCTGTGTCTGGGATGTGGCCAGCACAGCTCAATAATATGCTGTAAGAGGTCCCTGTTCACCCTATAGCACTCCACTATCTACAGCTCATGTAGCCCCTGGTAGGTTTCCCTGGGTCTGTACACTCTTTTCCTCCTCCTCACTGTGGGTTGGTCATCAGCATTCACATCCTCACCACCCTCAGCCTCTTGCACATGCTGGTTTATGATAGCAAAAGCAGCCCCTAACATTTTTCCTCTTGCTTTCATTTTGTAAAATTTCCCCATTCACATACACCGGTGGTGCAGAGTTTTTGATAAAAAAAACAAGGGGGGAAAGGTGTTTGCATAGTTTATAGTGGTGTGCTGGGCTGGACTGGTCTGCTGCCTGTGCAATTGGCTGATTCTGATACATTTCACCTGCCAGCTAAGCTAGTTCTCCTTGATTACCTTCCTACTGCTGTTTTCCCTTCTCATTGCCTTCCTGTTTAAGCCCGTGTATGCGCCGCGCAAACAGAGTGCTCAAATGTGCACACTACTGCTATTTCCGGGTGTAACTTTTTTTTCTTCTTGTAAAACCTGGTGCATGGCTCACACACCCGCTTATACTTTGTAAAGAGTGTTAGACAGGTTTAGACACACCCCCTATCTTAGCTGTGCTAAGCTAGGAGCAAACCTGAGCCACAGGGCTCCAATCCGCTTACAGTATGCCTGACACACCCACCCATGATGTCACCTACCTCCTAGTCTTGCACTCAGCTATTCATACTCTTACACTGTTGGGACCTGCCTCACATGCTGGGGGAAACTGGGATTCACTATCCTTCCCCTCATTTGCATAGGATTGCCTATTAATGCCTCCCCCCTTAGCAACCAGTATTCACTGGCCAGGTTGTCTTTTGCCTGCCATTGACTTGCATGGCAGAATACTGATTTTAGTTAGAATGCTTGTTTTAGGTTTATTTTCTTATTTTCCCCCCAATCCCATTTGCACATTGCTGCCCTATGCTTAAACAGACGAGATCGGCAAAAAAAAAATAAAAGTTTATTTTTTTTTATTTTTTGTATTGCTTCCAATGCCAATGGACTTATACTTGGCCATTGGTATGCTTCCTCAATGATATGCAGCCTTTATTTGGAGCTGTCATGTCTCCATTTTGTAATTTGCAGAAATGTACTTGGTTACTAACCGAGTACATTTCTGCAGATTATGCTAGTCCTGCATGGCTTGATTCCAGCTTCCTGGATAGCAGATTTACCTCATTTGCATGGTTTTCACCTGCAAATGGGGTAATTTGCATACAGGGGCTGAGAACGTGCAGGACTAGTGCAAGAGCGCTCATGCACGTCAAACGAGCACGTACGTGGATCGCTCGGCCGCCATATTGCCAACATTATCTCTTACACTAATCATGCACGTTGTGCAGGGCTTGCTGATTCTGGGGGTATGTATTAGACTTATATAATAAAAAAGTTAACATAGAGCGGTGAAAAATTAAATAAGGAAGATAATGAATATTTGGAGAAAAGAATAAATATAAATGAGTTGAATTAAATCATGAAATATATTATTAATTCAGCTACAAGTTTGGAAGGAATTGAATATAGTATGTATAAAGAAATGTATGACTGAGAAAAAAATGACTAGAAAGAGGAATTAAGTATGAAGAAATTTGCACAGGTGTGATAAAATTTATAATAAAGAAACAAGATAAAGATGAAATAAAAAAATTGGAGACCAATTACACTAAATAACACAGACTATATAATTTTCATGAGAGTAGTTATTAAAATACTACAACATAAAATAGAACATTATGTGATCAGAATTTGTTTGGGAGAAAAAGAAAGGGGAGTCAAAACCTACTGTGGATATTAAGGAAAATAATTTATAATATTATTAATAAAAAAGTGGAAACAAAAATTATGATAGGTGATGCCACTAAGACACATGATAATATTCATTATAAAGCATTATAGGGAATTTTAGAAGCATACAGCATAAGTGAAAAAAAAATTACAAGTAATTAAATCAATGTATGAAAAGATTATGTGAAACTGAATGTTAAAGGTTGGCTTGGGGAACATTTGAAAATATGGCATGGTATAAAACAAGGATGTCCTGCAAGCAGTATGATTTTTGCTATAATCATGAACACAGTAGTGATGAAAATTTATAAAATGCCAAGTAAGGGAGGATATAGAATTATGGAAAAGATACGGTTACCTCTGGATGGAAAAAAGTTAATGAAAAACTGAGTACAGAGTTGAAGAAAATTGGTTTAAGCATAAAGTGAAAAGCAAGGGATTTCAGTATGAAGGTATTATAGGAGGTGTGGAATATAATGAAAAGAGTACAGATATTTTAGGAATAGTATTTGGAAGGACACAATACTGACATAAACAATGATATAAAGTTATTAAAAGAATCAAAGACATACTTACATTCTGGAAGACAGGTTTCCATACAAAAAGAAGCACATTTAATGAGTACCATAATAAAAGGTAAAATAGCTTATATTGCAAATATTTATATGATGCCAAAGAAATATGAAAAAGAAATCATGCAGACAATTTTTTAATTTATTTGGGGTCAAGACTGAATCGGGTTAAAAGGGGAATTTTGTAAATGAAAGGTAAACAAGGGGATTGGGGCTGATAAATCTAATTGTGCATGCAGATTCTTTAAGTGTATGTAACGTACTAAAAAGGAATAATGAAAAATAAGAAAGATTTGGCAGAAACAATATATTGTAAATATAGAGAAATTTGGGAAAAATGGAAATTTAAAAATGAAGAAAAGTGTTATTAATGAAGAAATGGAAGAATTTTACAGTAAAATTGTATTATGGAAATTAAAAAAGAATGTGACAAAGAACAGAAAAGAATGATATGTTAACGTTATGATATCCTTTTATTTGGTGGACCATGTAAAGTGTTAGAAATAGATAAGAAGACAGCAATAATGATGGGATACAGAAATTATAAAAAACAATTAAAGAGTGCACTGATTTTTTTGTGGAGGTTGCTCATAGGAAAATTACCAGTGGGGGAAAATATACCATGCAAGCGAAAACAGGATAGAATATGTACTAAATGCAAAGAATTGGAAACAACAGAACATGTTTTTTTTTTAATGTGAGAAAATTCTAATAATATTGAAAGAAATATGTAAATATGATTTGATTAAAAGTTATGTAAATTTTTAATTGTTAAACATGGGCATGATAGAGTATAGATTTTATAGGACAAGATCCCAGAATGAAGCTAAGAAAATGGACAGAATCATATTCTATGTAACATGGACTATATAAAATGAAAGACTTAATGAAATCAGATACGAAAGAAAATCGATATTGACAAAAATACTGGGAAAATGTGACTTTGGTTGTGAGTAAAAGAGTGTGTGGGAATACTTAAAATTGAAATAAAGTATTAAATTATGTTAAAATATGTAAATATGCAAAATATGAATTATATATATGTATTAAAAAAACACGCACTTTTCTGTACTTGTGATTTGCTGTACCTGAGTGCATGCCAATATACCATTCCTAGTGCAGTGGTGGCTGGGACGATGGTGCATGAGATGGAGGTGCTACTAGATGGATCA
Source organism: Protopterus annectens (assembly GCF_019279795.1). Lineage (NCBI taxonomy): Eukaryota > Metazoa > Chordata > Ceratodontiformes > Protopteridae > Protopterus > Protopterus annectens. Next base: position 470,155,793 of record NC_056734.1, on the reverse strand, counting down.
GAGGTGAATGCCGGCTCTAATATTGAAGTAAATAGTGGAAGACTGAGAAACCCTATTTTAGAAGCAATTATCTGAGTCAAAGAAGATCATTGATCAAGAGGAATGCATTGTTACAACCCTCCAGTTGGGAAGGTTGTGGGATGATTCAAATGAGATAACAGCACAGAGTGAACCAGAGAATAATGTTTCATGGGGGGGGGGGGATATAATGGACAGGATTCAAAGAGAAGAAGCCAAAAACATTCTGATGAAAGGTCATCTACAAGGAAAGCATATTCAGAAATTGTGGATACTCAAAGTGGAGAACAAGAAGAGAAGAAAGGAGAAGAGAGCATTAAAAGACATTTCATGATAAGGGGTCAAAGTAAGAGGAACACTGAAATGGAGAGATATAAGGCACAGCATGCAGTTATACTTCCTTTGGGTATCAGGGCAACCAATGACATGTTTTTATGTGGTAAAGAAGGGCATTTGCTAAATATATGTGATAAGAAGAGATATCATATATGTGAGAAAACTGGGCAAGACATAAAGAAATGTGAACGTGAATGTTTTAAATGTAGAAAAAAATACATACACAGATGGATTGTAAATAGAAAGATAATGTAATAGTGAAAACAAGATGCAGGATAAAGAACACGATGAAGAAGAAATAAAGAAATATTGGAAAACAATCTGGAAAAGAAAAAGATGGTAATAAAAAAGAAAAAGAGGAAATAGTACATAGATTCTGAAGTTTGTGATGAGGAAGATGTAAGTTGGAACTACTGGAAGGCAAAACAAATTCTATTGGTAAAAGGGTTAAAGATAAAAAAATGAAATTCCAAAGTATAAACTCAAAGGAGAAACAGAAAGGAGGTGGATGAAACAGCATAAGGAGGGAATGCTTTCCTTTAAATTAAGGAACAGTAACCGATAATTTAAGAATTCTTTCAAGTAAATGTTAACTGTATAAAAAATTTCTATAAATGAATAATGATTTTAGAATGGTATAAAATGTGATGTAGACATAATTCTCTTAGAAGATGCAAGATTCTAAAGAAATGAAGGAAGAATATAAACAGACAATATAACAAATGGAGAAATAATATGGAATTTTGGTAAATATCACCATTTAGGATAACAATTTTTATATAAAAAGGTAATCTGAGATACTTATGTGTTTTTTGGCTACATGGATTAATGACTGCTGGACTTTGTGTATACTCAAGTAGCTGCTGTATTGTCCCATTTGTTTAGTTTTACTAGTTGCAACATAAAACTTGCTAAACTGCATTAAACAGATACTGCATGGGAATGTATGTTAGGTAACTACTGAGGTGAATTGAAAAGTTAAAAATAACTAATTATTTCTGTCAGCCTACTGCCTAAATGGCTGTTGTGATATAGTGCACTCAGCTTCTGTTTTTTTATCTACTTTGCCTGAATGAATGTTGTATTATTAGCACATGTACTGCACTAATGACACATGAACTTCTCGGGCCTTCAAGGAGAACAACTACCTTGAGCATACATTCTACCTATAGGCATATGTTTTGGTCTGCTACTAAATCTTCTACCTCTTTATTTCCTGGTTCTCTCCCAATACCTACACTCATTTCTTTCCAGCTTCTGCCCAAGCCCTCTACTTGATCCTGCTATCCTGCTGCCCTTTAAATGGTAACCGACCTCTTTCTTTCTATTTACAGCTTGTACTTTGGGTGCTCCCCTCACTACAACTATTATTCCAGGAATACCTCCCTTGTAAAGGAAGACAACCATGGACCTCCTACTCCCTAGGCACCATTCAATGCAATAAAAACAGTGTGGTTTTCCCTCCTAAGAAGCCAGCATGTATGTAACTTAATCGTATAATTATAGCCTGTTTAATGTTAACAAGTATCTACCCTCGGTGAGCATGATAGCAGCCTACTATAGTCCATTACCTCCCTTCCAGTTTTTACTCCCCTGCCCACTTCTGGTAACATTTCGAAACATCTGAAAGAAATATGATAAGAAATTACTAACTGTACTAAAACTCAGTTTACCATCTCCACTTCGCCACTAGGTGGCAGCATACACCCACTACAGAGAGATGTATGCTTTAACCTTTTGCCTTGTCCTCACTGTTGCACTTTATTTTATATATATATATCAGCACTGCCCTCTGTTACAGAACTGTTGGAATATCCACTGAATTACTCAGGTTTCTCTCAGAACTGCTACATTTACTTACTCTCTAGCTGTAGCACTGTCCCAGCTTCAGATTCCCAGTAACTTGCTTTTATGTGGACTATCACTCCGTCTTGGCTCATCCCACTCCATTCACCCCATGGGTTCACTCTGCTCCTCTACCCTGCCCCATTTCCCATCCTCCCCTGCTACCTGTACATTTATACCTAACCAAGCCCCTCCCTCCACACACACCCCTTCCAACCACACTTAATCCTTCAACAAACTCAACCCAATTCCAGTCACATCACAAACCCACACACTCCAATAACCATGCCTACCCTGTTTCCACACACAGTAATACAAACTAGCCTACTTATCTCCCTCTCCTGTCTCACCTATCTGACACCTGAACTCTATTCCTCCAGCCCAAACCAATTATTCAAACCCAAAATACTCCCAACCCCCACCCTCCACATACCATTCTCAGATTTCTAACTAAAAAAAACCCCTTCCTAACCCTTTTTCCTATCCCCAATACATTAGTCAACTCTTCCTCTATATCTCCTTCTCACTCTCAGGTGACATCCACCCTAACCCTGGACCAAACCCCAGTGTAAAACTCACTAACAAAGGTAACAAACCCCCAAAACCCAAATCTATCTGCCTCATCACACTTAATGCACAAAGTATCAGAAATAAAATCCCCAACCTTCACGCCTGGCTCACTCAGAACCAACCCGACATAATTGCCATCTTTAAGACCTGGTTTAAACCTTCCAGCAATGACAACAAAATCCTCCAGCCAGGCTACCAGATCCTTCGCAATGACAGAACCCAGAAAAAAGGATGTGGAGTAGCTATTATCTACCCCTCCATCCATACATTAACTCCTTATACCAACCCCATCCCAACCTTTGCCAATGCCAAAATGACAGTAAGCTATTTAAAACTTAACAACTTCAAATCCATATGCATTAACTCCATCTAGATCCCCTACAAGAGAAAATACCAAAACACTAGAAGACATCCTGTCTTGGTTTAGTTCCAGTATCAAAAATGAAACCTATATTCTTGGTGATATGAACATTAACTGGGCCTCTTTTAATTCAGACACCCCATCCCATTCAGTCAACCTATACAACTTCACCCAACTTATAAACATTCCAACCAGGCCAAACAAGGATGGAACTTCTGGTACCATCATATATTGGATATTGACAACCCATCCCAACCTTACCTCAAATGCTGGAATACTACCCGATCCACTCAGTGATCGCCTACCAGCCTTCATAGACCTCTTAACCACTCCCCTATAAAAATATCACCAATACAGCCAAACTCGCAGCCTAGCTTCCTTCAACCCTGAAATTTTCTCAGAATGCCTAAAACACACTGACTGGTCACCACTAAATACCCTTCCACTAGACAGTGCTGTATCTTATTTCAAAAAAACATTCCTCACCATTTTAAACCAATTAGCCCCCCTTAGATCCAAATGCATCAGAACCAACCCCTGCCCTTGACTATCTTATGGAACTAAGTGTATTATGCATCAATGAGACAAAAAATGGAAACAGTACCAAAAAATAGAACACCACCAACTCCCTCCTAGAATTTAAACAACTATGAAACCTAGCCAAAATCTAATAACTAAAGATCACAAAATCTACTACAGCAAACTCCAGTCCATGCACTCATCTAATCCAAAAAGATTTTGAAATTCTATTTCCTTCATTCTTCACCCTGGTAGTAAAGACAACCCATGCCCAGACCCTAACCTTACCAGCCTAGAAACTGCTACTAAATTCAACTCATTCTTTATAGACTGCATAGCAAAACTATCCTCTTCCTTCCCTGCCCCCCTCCTGCCCCCCTCACCCCACCAACCAGCCTCCTCCCCATTCAACCTAAAACCTGTCCCTACAAACACAATAAAAATACTTCTCCTCAAGCTAAAACCATGTTGCAATGCACCAGACGATCTACCACCTACCTTCCTCAAACAATCTGATGAAACCATAGCCTATCCCATATCTATTCTTATAAATAGATCCATACAGGAATCATACGTCACAATCATCTGGCACCACACATACATCACCCTTCTTCACAAAGACAGTAAAAACATATACACAACCAGTTTCAGAGCCATAGCCATACTTTCCCCTCTTTCTAAAATACTCAAAAAAAAAAACCTATTCATTCTCAAATCATGCAATACCTAACCCTGAACAAACTCTTCTCCCCTACTTAACACGGCTTTCACCCCAGCCAGAGTACCATGATTGCCCTCCTTTCCTTTCTCGAGACCAGCACCCTAGCACATGACAATGGCAAATACATATCATCACTGTTTTTAGATCTCTCAAATGTATTCAACATCATCTCCCACTCCTTACTCCTATCCCAGCTCTTATTCATACATCTCTCTCTCTCCCTCCACCCTAGCCTGGTTCACCAGCTACCTATCCAACCACCAACAAGCTGTCCAATGGAAAGAATGAACCTCTCCGTTCCTATCTACACCCACTGGTATTCCCCAAGGATCAATATTAGGCCCTCTCCTCTTTAACATATTCATCAACAACTCCCACTTCTCCATCCCAGAAGCCTCTGTTATCCAGTAAGCAGATGATTCCACCATCATCTGCTCTTCCTACTGCCTCTCTGAACAGCTACTAAAAACCAAACTAGCATTCTCCAAAACAGAATTCTGGATGCAATCCAATCACCTAGCCCTAAACGCTAGCAAAACAAAACTAATGATTTTTACCCCTACTAGAAACTCCACTCTTGACAGAAACATATTCTCCATTATAAGTCAAAATAACACCCCTCTAGAAATAGTTCCCAGTACCAAACTGCTAGGCATCATCATTGATAAAAACCTAAGGTTTGACTCCCACATATACTCAGCAATTAAGAAAATCCATCCAAAAATTGGTTTCCTCTAAAGACACAACCGTTACCTCACCCCCTCCACCCAGCAAACACTTGCATCTACCTTCCTCCTCCCCTCTCTCATGTATGGCACTCCCCTATTCATCAACTTCCAACTAGGCCTGTATTCCAAACTCAAATCCTGCTACCACAGAATTTGCAAATTTGCAACAACTCAAAAACTCATTTCATCACTGCCACTCTCTACACACCCTCAAATGGTTAGAACTCCCCAACTACCTAAGATATGTACAACTTACCACTGTCCACAAGCTCATCTTCAAACCAACAGACTGTCTCTCTCACCACATCCCTAATACCCTACATACCCTACTGTTCTTTAAATTTGAGAACCAAAATCTCCTACAAGTGCACAGACCCTCTCATCCCCCTGGCCAACTACTACTATCCTGCACCATAGCTAAACTGTGGAACTCTCTCCTCTCTCCTCTATGCAACATGTCTAACCACAACTTCAAGACCCACCTGTTCTCACACCTGTCCTCCAAATGGGAATGCCCTTCTCATGCTCCTACCTAAGCACCCCCCAAATCTTGAATCCTATACCCTCTCACAATGATATCTGATTATCTCTATCCTATTGAACTATATCCAATTTCTATATTACTATGTCTTACTCACTAGTATAGTCTTGTTACAGAAAAGCTTCCTTCTTTCAAATGCTTCCTAAAACTGAAATTTCAAAGAAAACAATTAACCTCTGCACAATCTGTGCAGTGAATGTTTAAAATGTTTTGATAAAATATTCAAAGATATATTACTACCTAATATGTACTGTCTTTGCCAGGATTGTTTAAATGTACAAATATTGATTGCCTATCTATTATATAACCTCTATATCTTTTGCAATGAATGTTACACATGAAAGCCTATGGCTTACTATAATGTTTTTTTATACTGAATACTTCTCTAAATATGTAACCTCTCTTGTTTTTAACGTAACTTCTTGTGGAGCTTTTCTCCCCAGGCCTCCACTGAAAATGGGTTGCTATGACCCAGTGGACGCTCCTGGTCAACAAATGCAAATAATAAATAAACAAATAAATAAAAATTTAGATATAACACTAGTTACAACACTAAGACTTACTACTATAGACTTAAGGTGTCAGGAAAAAAGTTTATAGGCTTATAACCATGCATGTATATGTTACCTACAAAGAAAGGGTAAAACTATTCCATCAATTACTAGATTATGTAGTGGTAAACGTGAATATTATAATAACAGGATATTTTAACTGTGATGTAAGAGGAAAAAGAATAATGAAAAAGATAGAAAATGAGAGACGTGATGACATTTGGTAAATTGGCATTATGGAATAGAGAATTGTGGACATATAGAAGGGTACGCTAAACCATGAAACTGATTACTTTATAGTATCAGAAAGTATAAGTATAATGGAAGGTGAATCAGTTGTAGCAGGAGTTCAGATCATGTAGCCATATGGAAAGAAATACATGAAAATAAAGAATATATTAAATTAGATAAGGGCATAAAACACGTACATGAAAAATTATAAATGAAAAGGGAAAATAAATAATGACACAATTATGGATAGATCATATTACTATGAGGGATTTCTAAAATAACTGGTCAGAATTGTGGATTACTTTAAAAAATATATAAAAGCTGTTCTTTACAATGTCAAAATGATGGCACACTGAAGACTGCAGCACCCCCTTTATGTTGTGTCAGCAGTCAATCTACCAGGTATGGGAATAGAATACACAAAGCCTTCTTCACCAAAGTTGAGCATGCTACCTGTTAAGCCACTGGTAATTTTTGCACTAATCAGACAGAACACCATTTTAGCAGTAGTTTATTTGGTGCATTGGTCGTGATTGTCTCATTGGAGCCATGATGTAGCAGGTTCTCGCTGGAGTATTTTGCAATATATTTAACAGCAATGAAGAAGCACAAGAAGCGCAAAATAAATAAACAGACATTTTGCTTATACTATCCTTGCCAACTCTGAAACTGGGGCTAATTTTAGTTTTTTTTTTTTTTATTTGAACTGCTGCAGTTTGCCAGCTATTTTGACAGCTGTCAGAATAGGCTTCAAATCACATTTGCTAGTCTCTGTTAGTCTTATGCACATCAGTACAGTAGTTTATATATCACCTGTCTAAATTCCTGCTTATATACACAAATTTGTCAACATTAAGCACTAGAAACACACATTTCAGTTATTAAAATGGAAGGTTATGTGGTTGTGTACCACACCACACTCACAAACAAACCAACGTTATGTCCAAATCAAGGAATACCACTTTAGTAATGTAGTTTTCCCAAAGAAATACCAGGATGACTAGACATTATTAAGAGAAAAGCACATGAAACACATTTTTGTTGTGGCAACACACAAATAGTAGGTGGCTCCCCACCTAAAATCAACATATAAATGAAGGTTTGTACAAACCAAGGAATACCACATCATTCAATTGGTATATATGTTTTCAACACAGTTCTCACAGTTCTCATATAAAACTGACTTTGCAACATAGTTCTCACAATGTATACATATTTACAACATAAAAGTCAGTTTTATATGACTGCCAGTCACCTCTCACTGTGCCCACCACTCCCCTAGAGGTGTCTGCACCATCTCAGAAGCATAATACTTGTGCCAATGACATGTACATTACATTTCTCTGCAATAACATAGAAGATCATAAAACAATTTTAACAATAACACTTGTCATGAAAGTTAATTATCTATCTGAGAAATGTAAATACCAATTTCCTTTGCAAAATGTTACAAAATCTACAATCTACTTGAAAAATACAGTTATACCTTAACAAAATTAGAAGCCTTCTCTACAGATAAATCAAAAGGAATATTGATCTTCTGTTTTGTGCAAATACACAAGTCTTCTCTCCTTCAAATTCCCTGGTTATGCAGCTACAATTTTATAGTGTATTGTAGTAGTAGCAGTTTTATAGTGTAGTGTAGTGTAGTTTGAGCACGGTGAAGATGCATATGAGGTGTGAACTCCTTAGAATTGCTGAATCCCAAACATTTGACTTTGTGTAGCAAGTTTAAACAGTGTAGGCAATACCTCACTGTTAGCTGCTAATGGATTGCAACTGTGAATGATAAGTAGGAGGGAGAAGGAAGACACAACAGCAATTCAGACTACCTTACCTGCATTTGGTGTGTAACCCAGGATGCACTTACAAAGTGTAGCAGTAACTTTAGCAAGCTTTTAAATTGGACTAAACAGCACATATTTATAATTTTTGTTCATTAATAGTCAAATTCTCCTGCCTTTTCTGAAAAATGTTTTTCACCGTCATGTAGTTTTATCATACATTGAAAAGACAATGATACAAAATGCACTATAGACTGCATGTTTCAGAGTACAGCACAGATAAGAGAAGAATGAACACAACAGAAAAAGAAGATAGAGCTGCATTGGTGAAAACATATTCAAAAATGGTTGTGTGATCAGTCAATGCACTAAATATGTAAACCACACATGTACAAACAAATGAGGGTGTAAAATGTAAATACCTTGTTAATACTGTAGAGGAAATGGGAATTGCTTGTATGCATATGATTTGCTTTCCTGCTGCAAAGTTGTTTCTGTGGCAAAGAGGGATACAATACTCCCAGTGTATTTTGTAGGTTCATTAATATGATAGTTCAAACCCAACATTGTGTAAAAAACGTTAACATGTTAAAATGTATTTTGTAATTTTTTTAATATTAATATTTGCAAGGCATGCAGCTTAGTGCAAACTCGGTGAAATGTAGAAATATTTTGAATTTAATGGAAGTTGCCTTAAGAAGTACAATCCTGCATAACACCATTGTGTGGTGGTCAGCAGCTTTTATGATATGGACACCATAAATTAGACCTGTGAATCAAATGTGCGTGTAGCACACCTGGTAAACATGTTGAATCACACAGCACATTGGATAGGTAGACCATGGTTCAAGTCCCTTAATGATAAAAGCTAATAACTAGTTTTTACAATAATAATATATTTTGGCCTCTGCCTGTCTCATTCACATGTTGCTCCCCTGTGTGCAAACACAGTGTACTGCCATGTTTCAAAAAGATACGTTGTAACTTTCAAAAAAGATATATTGCTACTTCGTTTGCCTTCAGTCACATAAACATGCTAAGTGGCATTGTGAGGTGGTTAGCATGCATACACAACACCTGTAGACAATAAAGATACATTGTAATTTTCAAAAAAACATACATTGTTACATGCGTGGGCTTCCATTGAGCAAACACACTAAGCAGCATTGAGTGGTGGTCAGCACTCATTTAAAGTAATGATAGTTAAAAACACACCTGCTGCCTAGGTCTCCCTGTGGCAACAGGTATAAGTTCATGGCTACAGTACAGGTAAGCCAGGGCTCCAATCCAGTAAACTCTAAGTTTTATGAATGCTGTTACACAATAAGTTATATAAAAATTAACAATATAAAATAATTATACATAAAAATAGCTATGTATAGCAGGTGGATTGACGATATTCATGATATCATATATATTATATGTCTAACTATGGGTATCAGTACTATTGTGGTTCTACAATTAACAATTCTTTTTTTGAACTGTTATGAACTTCATACTTCACTGACAATCAGGTCACATACATTAACGTTTAACCACTCAACTCTTTAATGTCTACAAGTCTAGCTGAAAAACAGAATGTATTGTATGGTCTGACCCAGAACTCAGAAATCTTTTCTGATAGAAATAAAAGTATGTCTATTTCCCTTATGTTGTCACACATTACACCTGCATCAAACATGAGAATGTATAAACCAGGACCTTGTCAGATCACACACATACATGGTTAACCACTTACTCTTTAATGTGTCTATATAATTAATGAGCATTTCTGGAAAACAGTTATTTTGTAGCAATAAAGAAAAAACCTATGTGGAATAATATGTATTCTGTTTTACATAGGTTTGAATCTCAAGTTGTATAAATTACTTTTATCAGTGTATAAATCCCACAAAAATGTGACAAGTCATTAAATTTATAACCCGATACATGTCTTAAAAGTCAAGTCATCTGACAGGTATAGCAGTAGACAAGCCATAAATTAATGCGAACTGTTGCATTACCCTTCCTATTTTGTAAACTGCCTTCCTTTTTGTTTGGAAGTGTTGATCTGCTGCACACCACTGTGCAAATGTGGTTGGCAGGGTTGGGTGGGTTTATGCACTAACTGCAATATCACAAATTAGTGGGAAAACACTTTAACTGTTGCTGGATGACCTATGCAGGCAGGGCAGTAGCTAGGAAGGAAGATGCCCAATTCAGGACTCAAAGACAGGGTGTAGAGGAGTCTGGAATTTTCATCATACTCCTCATTAAGCTCCAAAGCCATAAGCTGCTTCAGGGGTACTATACCAGGTCTCAATATAAATTGGAGGCTTGGAACAGTCTAGCCAAGGCTGTCTCCTGTATAACTGGCATTATATGCACTGTGGAGCAATGGAGGCACTATTACAGTGACCTGAAAAGGCACAAGCAAGAACAACTCAACCAGTGGCTGGATGAGTTTAAGACTGCTGACATCTCACAGTTGTATGGGTATACAGATAAAACTACTTTAAATTATATACAAAGCTGGAAATAGCTAAGAATGGTATGCATAATGCTCTTCTCTTGTTCTCTCCTTTTTATTTTACAGCTGCCCAGAAGATTTCAATGTACGGGAAGACCCTTGCTGAATGCTTAGAAAGACTGAGAAAAGCAAGGGGTATGTATGCAGCACAAATTAACAATTGTTTTATTAAAAGTGTTGCTCTTCCATACATTACTAGCAAATTAAGCATGCATATAATAGCTGTAAATTCAAGTATGCATGCTTTATTCTGTAGCTCAAGGTAATTGTAGGAGTCAGTTGTAATAGTGTAATAAGATGATGTGAGTTCAAATCCCACAAGTAATGATACATACTAAAATATTAAGTATTAATTTCAACAAAAGATAAAAATGTCATGTTGTTAACTTAATCTTGATTATTTTTAAAAGCATATGTGAAATATATGCATGTTGTAAGGATTATTTGGAACAATTGTCAGTCCTACTTTAGATTTTTAAAAAGAATAGTTTAAGTAAAAGTAAAAATATATTTTTATTGTAGTAATTTGTTGTATATGACATATGATGGCTCAAATTATCTTTTTCTTTTTTCTTTCACTCCAACCCTTATCTCCTTTTTTATTGTCATAATTTTCTGGCAATAAACAAAAAGATTTCCAGCACAGGGAGGCAGACAACTTAATCTCAATCTGCCACCCCTCCAATGGCTGTACTGTCTCTGTAGCCCCTGCATTACCTGGGCCCTCAACATCATGTAGCAGTACCCCTAGCAGCTGGTGCAGTGATACCTTCTGGGAGTATTGGTGGATGTGGGGATTTTGTCATCCACCAGGAACTTCCAGGGATGGTGCATGAGGTTGTAGACTGTACCATTGGTGCATGCCTCAGCCATCTGGAGAAGTTGCTTGTTGGAATGCAGAGAAAATCCAAATGTCAAATAATCCAACAGGAAGCTGAGGAAAGGGAAAGTGATGACAGAGCTGAGGGTGAAATCTAGATTCTCACTGTCCCAATGCTTAATGGGCATGGGTCTCTGATGTCCCCTCCCTATCCCCAATCATGGTGTCCCTCAACCTTTTGTATTCCTCACCATCTGTGTCTCTGTCTTGTTTGTCCTGTTTGTCTGTACCTCACCTACCTTACTTACCTGACCCTGACATACCTACTTCCCTTCCACAGCATTCCTCTCTTTTTGAAATAAAATAAGAAAGCTGGGCACCTGTCCCACAAAAGATTATGTCCCATACATAGCTCTCCACATTTTACATATGATTTCTTGATACACTTGATTCAGTCCAATTGGTTATACAACATACTTGCATTGTTGTCACAGTCCAATT
>NC_056734.1:470123758-470138758 GCF_019279795.1 Protopterus annectens | reverse complement strand
TGGGGACACTTAAAGTCATCCTTCCTGCTTAGCAGTCTGGAAGCATGTTAAAACTTTTGAGATCTGTGGACACTGCTGACCTTTTATGATGCAAAAAATCTTTCTATTATTCTTCTGAGACTTGAATATCTACTTCAATAATATTTCTAAAATATACACACAGTAATGCAGGCCATGAGCATTGCTTGAGGCCTTTTCTTTGCTATACTTTCAACATAGATGTTCAGGCTGATGACTAGACTTCAAGATTACTTATTTTTCTAATTTCAAACTTTGCACTTATGTGCCAATATTTAACTGTGGAAGGAGGTGCTTGAAAAATGTTATGTATGATACCATTGAACCCTAATGCATTCAAATGTCTAAAGGCAGTTTTTTTGTGATTTTAAGAATGGATTACCATTTTTATCTCAAATGAATTAGTTCAAGAAGGCAAAATTTCCAGAATAGACCAAAAAAAAAAAAAAAAGATTCATCAATAAACTCCTAGAAAACACAAAGACAAGTGGAAACATTTTAAACCTTTCTTCATCAAGACATTTACATAGCTAAGCAATTGAGGCCTAAAGCATACAAGTGTGCAGACAGATAGTTGAAGAATGCAAAATAGCAGATTTATCTCTAATACAAGACAAAAAGTAGGCTCCATTATATGGTAGACACCACCAGTGTACCACAAGTAGAAGATGGATTATGTTCAGCCCATTTTGCACACATTATGCACAACAGTATTAGTATATCTCATGCGCAAAGCTAATAAAATTGATAAAATATTAGAAAAGCCAATGTTACAGTATGAGGCTTCATGAATGCTGGTACTGCACCTCCTCTCCCCTCACCAAAACAAAAGTCTGCCAAAGTTGAAGACCAAAAACAAAAAAAAAAGTCTAGTGAAACTGCAACAAGCTACTTACTACTACTAATGTAACAAATGGCTTGCTACAGTTAAACCACTACAGACAGTACAACAGCTGTGATTGGAAATTCAAATGCAGTATGGCATTACTGCACTCCCACACCATCAACACCTGTAGATTTTATCCTATGATAGCTTGCACTGACTGCCCCTTCACCCCACCATGATTACAGCTCAAACATTAAACTACATTAAGTAAACCAGTACTTTTATGCATATGCTTGCTTTATTATATGCCTTGTAACAAGGTTATATATAGTAATCCACTGTTAACAATCATTTAATCAACTGATGTTTGTCAGATATTTGTAAAATAATGGGTTAAGAATACTTTTCTCATTTTAGCATCATTTAAGAAAATAGAAATAATGGCCTAAACACATCTTAAAAAATATACTGCAGTACACAAAATATGCATTTTTCCACTGAAATAAGTAAGCATTTATAAAAAAATATATTATTGACTAGGATTTAAAATTAAAATTTTCTTTGGTATAACAGGCAACAATGTAGTATAAATTAAAAAATACAACAGAACTTCACCAGCAGCATGTTGTTCATAAGTTAAGAGTATCAGTAAGTAAAGGAACAAGGGTCATTTATTTCTAATACCAAAGTCATCTTATAAGCTCACATTTGCAATCACTTCATACTTCAAGAATTAAAATAAAGTTTTGTATTTTAAAATCATGACAACATAAAAAATATCCATTCATATAAAGATATCCTATTTCTCATAATTTAGAAATTCATATTGCCACTTTTATTGTAGGTATACTTTTCAAGCTTCTTGCATATTTCAGGCCTTCGCAGAAATTTAAAAGACTGTCTTTTAGTTTAACTGCCTCCATTCTGTTTGTCACTTTTCAGAGATGGCCTCTGGATTACAGACTATAATAGGAAAAAAAAACAATTTACATTTGAATAAAATTCATTTAGGCAAGGAACAATTTTAGAATGATTACTTGTGTGTTTCTTTATTGCAGGTGAGCAGTGCTAATAGATGTGTCACACAAAATATTTAATTGCAACTGTGAGGTGCTAAAGGCATGTCAGGCAAATTATTTGAAAACATCTTTCCTAACTTTTGCCCATATGAATAAAGCATTAATTTTAGGTTATTACAATTCTTACATGGTAAAAAAAGTATTGCACTTCTAAGATATGGAAACACACTTTCCCTAAAATGTTTAAAAAAACATCACATACTAAGGCCCATTGGGTTACAAACAAAATTTAGGCATGTGCCTCATTTCATATTACTGACCAATCAGGCTCAGGAATAGGCAAACAACATTCAAAGTCAGCATGGAAGGAAGGGAGTTAAGTATTTAGAAAACAACAATCTTGGAGAAAGAGAAGGTGGAGTTTGCCTCCTAATAAACAGGCAAATCTGGTAGGGATGAAAGCTAATACTGCTGGGCTCTTGCATCTTGGAAAGTTTTGTGTCACTGAATAGAAGCTGATATGCTGTTTGATGTTGATGCTGTTATCTTCTTAACTCAGCCATTTGAAACTGGATGATGACAGAAAGACAATCAGCCAGTAGCAGTATTCCAGGTAGGAGTGGTGAGACTGAAGAACTACCAATTCAGAAGAAGACAAATATCAAAAATTTCCTGGTGAACCACATTTGAATGAGGCTCATGAATGCAAATTAACCCTTAAGGGCATACATGTATTTTCAACTACATGGCTTCTGAATGCCCCTGACTTTTTACTTAATACAAGTCTTAAATCAGCCATTCAGGCCAATAAAGACAAATCCCACTAGCTGTAGACATGACATGTTTTGCCCTTTTTATGAGCCTGGCAAACATATGAAAATCTAACTGTAGGGTTAATGTAATGGCAATCAGGAAAGCCATTTTCCATGACAAGAACTGCAGATCCACTGAGGTTGCAGGTTCAAAAGGGGAAGAGACAAAAGCTTGCAGAACCAGCATAAAATCCCACAAAGGTGTTGGGTCCTTAAGTGGTGGCTGAAGCAAAAAGGTACCCTTCAAAAAGGCTTTGCAAAGCTTAGAACCTAGAGAAGCTGTTTTGTCATCTACTTGAAAGTTAGATATAGCTGCTAGTTGGACATTGACTGTAGAAGAACTGGCGCCTTGATGAAAAATGCTTTCCAAAAATACTAGAACCACCGGAATTGGAGCAGTAAAATGATCTAGATCATGCTGAGATGCCCAAATAGAGAAATATTTCCACTTGCTGGAATAAACCTTCCTGGTGGAAGATTAATGAGCTGCAACTAATATCTTTTTGACTGGTGAAGATAACCCGGGAGTTCTGACTATCATGGGAACTGGAGCAGCCAAGCGGTGAGCTTCAGACTGACCTGAAATGGGTGAGGTATCCCTGAGGGATGAGAAATGAGATCCAGAGCTGGATTTAATGTCCAGGGGGGGCACACTACATGAGACCACAGAGAAGGGAACCAGACTTGGCAAGGCCAGAATGGGGCAATGAGGATGATGGAGCACCCCAGCTTGCAAGCTTTCTGAAGAAATTTCAGGATCAGAGGGAGAGAAGGACAAGCATAAGCACTGGAGGGCCAAGCATGAAACAAAGCATCTCTGTAGGCTTCCCCCTGTGGGTGTTTCAGAGCGAAAAAGGCTGACCCCACTTTAGAAAGATCTGTTTCGCTACTGAAGGATTCAGAGACCATTTGTAAGGCATCAGGACAGATTTGCTGAGCCTGTCCGCAAGAATGCTGGACCTCCCCATAAAGTACGTTGCTACCAGAAAAAGGCTGATGGAGATTGCCCACTCCCACAGTCTCATGGCTTCATGACACAGGGTTTCCTCTGCTTGTTGATGTACCAGAATACAGACATACTGTCTGTCTGGGTGGCAATCATCCCTAGAGGAAGATGGGCACTGAGAGCTTGCAATGCTAGGAGCACAGCTCTCATCTCCAGGAGATGATATGCAATCAAGTCTCATGGGGAGACCATGTGCCTTGGACTATCCTTCCCAAGCAATGCCCCCCCCACGCAAGCAGGGAGGTGTCCATGGTCACCATGGTCAATGGGGCAGGAACAATAAAGGGATGACCCCAAAGACGATCCAGGGATCAAATCTACCATAGAAGAGAATCCCTGCATGTCCAAGATATGTGAATAGAGTGGGACAATGGTAGGTCTAGCAGGGACCACTGAACCACAAGGGTCCAGTGAAGTACCCACATGTGCAACTGGGCCACGGGCACGAGGGTGATCATGGCTGCCATGGACCCTAATGCCTGTAAGACCAACTCTGCTGTTGATGACTGAGTTTGAAGGATACAGAAAGCATGTTGTTTTAAGGACTGAATTCTGTCTGAGGTTATAAATACCTTGGTCTGAATTGTGTCCAACCGAGCTCCAATGAAATCCAGAACTTGAACCAGAGTCAGTAGGGATTTGTTGAGATTTATGGTTATGCCCAACTAGTGAGCTGTTTGGAGAAGGAAATCCCTGGCCTGACAAAGTTGATGCCTGGTGGGGGCAGGAAGGAGCCAATCATCCAGATAGGGGAAGACCTGGAAGCCCTGCAGCCACAGGTGAGCCACTACCACTGCCATCACTTTGGTGAACACCCTGGGGTCTGTGCTGAGACCAAAGGGTAGCGATCTGAACTGATAATGATTGGCCCCCAACCGGAAGTGGAGGAACCTCTGAGAGTATCTGTCCATTTTAATGTGGTAGTACGCATCCTGAAGGTCAGCTGAGCACATCCAGTCATTCTCCTGCAAGAAAGGCAGATTGGATTGGAGAGTGACCATCTGGAATTTTGTCTTGGCAACTGACAGATTTAGGGTGGAAAGATCCAGAATGGGTCTTAAGTCCCCCTTTTTCTTTTGCACTAAAAAGGATCTGAAATAGATGCCTAATCTGAACTAGTCTGGGGGGATGGGCTGGATGACTTGCTTTTCTAGCAGCTTGGCAATTTCCAGTGCTGCCTCCTCCATTTGTGTGGGTGGGACATCCAGGAGATGTCTGGGAGGGGGAGGTGTTTGAATGAAGGGGATTGAATATCCTCTGGATATGATCTGCAACACCTCATGATCATCTGGGATGGACTCTCAGGCCATTGGCTGTAGCGAAAGTCAGCCACCGACTGCCTCCACAGACGAGCAGTCAGGCAGTCCTGTGTGGATCTGTCTGAGAAAGAATCTCGAGACTCCAGATTCCTTGGGACCCCTCTGCCTTTGGGGCATCGTCTGTCAAATCCCCCTCTGCCTCTGGGGTAAGGCAAGTCCTGAGCATCCTGAGAGAAGCCCTGAGATTTCTGGAACATCATCTCTGCCCTTCACTGATTCCTTGAAAAGATTTGTTGAGGGGTGGAGAAGTGGATTCCAATGGCAGAGTCTTCCTGTCTTTCTCACTCTGGACTAGAGTGTCACGTATGGACTTTCCAAAGAGGGTGGAACCGTGGTACAGGGCATTAGTAAAAGATGCCTTAAAGGACTCCATGAAGGCACAGAGTCAGAGCCAGGCATGATACCTGATGGCAATGCTTGTCCTGCCAGCTCTAGCTATGCCCTCAGTAGCATGAGAGAGAAGCCACATAGTGGTGTTGGCAGTCAAAGTGAGGGTGGCCATCTGAGAGGAGAAAAACCTTTCTATCCTCTGCCAATATGGGCCCTGTGGTAGTCTCAGCAATCTCTTTGAATAGGTCTCATTGAAGTCTAATTATGTGTGCCATATAGTTACGTCCACGTACCGAGAATGTGGCTGAAGCGTACACCCGCTTTCCCAAAACAGTCCACCGTCCTGGACTCTCAATCTGGCAGATGGACCATGGAGCTCACCTGCAAAAGCTCCTTCTTGGTGGCCACTGCCACCACCATGGCATCAACCGGGGATCCCTTGGTCCAATAAGTTCTGTCCGAAGGTGCACTAAGTATTTTATCTGGGTGTTTGGGGATAGGCTCTACTGTGTCAGGCTCTTTCCATGCTTGAGATGTAATCAGATCCACTAAGGGATCCATGGGGAGGGGAAACCCAGGATGTAGAGGGTCCTCCATTAGATGCCTCCAGGAACACCGACTCACCTGGGTTGGGTTTCTGGGCAGACCACCCCCCCCCCTCACTGATGAAGGATCTCCATGATGTCTCCAAAGGAGACATTTTTGATAGGTGACTGGGGGGAACCCTCCCCTTCCACCAAACTGGTGGCCTCCATGAGTGACTCTGAAGAGGACTCTAAATGCCTCTTTTTGCATGTGTGTTTTTGAGGAACCTCCTTGGGGGAGTCTCTGCGGAGGACTGAAAAACATCAATCTGTTCCTGTGGGGGAACTCCCTGGGACAGAGCAGCAGCAGGCTGTCCCTGAGTGGCCAGGATGGTGAAATCTGGACCAGATACATAGGGAGCCAGGAGGGACTCCAAGGATGAAAGCATCAAGGGTTTTGATGGAACCGAGAGGACCCTCTCCACCATGTCAAAAGCAGAAAGAAAATGAACCCCTGGAGAGGAAACCCTCTGATCCAAATGGGTGAACTGGAGACAAACCTCCAGAAGCTGAGACTCTGAACAGTCCACTCAGCTCTGAAAAACTTGGAACCAGCACCACCACATTGGATCTGGTGCCGAGGCCACGGCTCCAAGAGCTGACTAGCTCTGAACTAGCCAGATCCAATCCGGTCAGGGTAATGGCTGGTGTCACAGTATAAGGTACCATCGGTGCTGACCCCAAGAGGCCTCAGATCTGAATGCTCTGAAACCAGGGGTTGGATTGGAGAATGAGTGATCGGGACAAAGGCAGATTGCATGTCCCCAGCCCCATAGAGGGAGGGGGCAGGCATGACTCCCATCTGGATCTGTGTGTGGATAAATCTCCCCATCATCTTGTCCACCTTGGCTTTGGAAAGGCTGCAGGTGGACCTAGAAGAGGAAGCCACTGACTCCAGTCTAGAGAACTGGTAAGGGGAAGCTGACAGGGGTGAGTGGACCCAAGATGCCACTGGCTCCATGGAAAAACAAGGGGAACAGAGCCAGAGGAACCTGCACTGGCAGTTGGGCAGGAATAACTAAAGGTTCTGCTGAGGCAAAGTGGTCAGGGGATTGGTTCTTCAGTCTGTCTCGGTCCTTGTGCTTACGCTTCTCCCTGTCCCTGGTCCTCTTAGCAGGAGGTTGATCCCTGAGGCTGGGGCGGAGGAAGCAGAAGAGGCAGCCGAAGCCGCTGCAGCAGCAGGGGCCTCTGCCAAAGGTAGACAGAGGAGGACCTTCAGAATGAGTTTATTCCTCCTGCCAATCAACAGGTAGGGATTGAACCCCATGCAGATTGAGCAGGAGTAATTGAGGTGAGGCACACTTAAACAAAACATGCAGAGAGTGTTGCCATCAGCTGGTGAAAGCTTGGGTGTCTCCACCATATGGGTGGAAGACAGAGACCCAAACACGCACACACACACACACACACACACACACACACACACACACACACACACACACACACACACACACACTAGGCTAGGAAAGGAAGGGAAAGAAAAGTGGGAATGTTTTTTTTTTATATAAACAAGCACCAGATGCCTGAGTGCTAAGTTAGAAAGATGGAAAAGTGGCAAGGGGAGATAGAAAAGTGGGAGGATAAATCATTAGAAGAAAACTACAAACTTACCCAAAACAGTTGCTTAGAGCCCAGTCCACAATGCGAACACTAGTGTAGCAAATGAGATCTGAAGAGAGGAGTGAGACAGCCGCATTATGGGTAGGGGAGGAGCTTGGAGCTTGGATCAGATGCTTGAAATGCAGCCAAGTTAGATCCATCCTGGATCCAATTACCCACAGGTTGAAGAACAAATAAAGACAACAACTTCAGATCAATAGATTTAATGAAGAACAGAACAAGAATATCAAGCAAAAATCTGGATTTTCTGTGAAAATCTGGACAACTGAGAGGTATGCTCCCAAAGCTAAGTCAAACTTTCCCATGTTGTAAAGACCAGGAACCAGTAATGCAGGTAACACATTTAAACTTTGCAGACTCTGCTTTGCTGCAGCTACAGACAGGTATTTAATGAACAGGCAAGGGGCTGAGTCTGGATAAGAAAATAATTATGGAGATAGGCATCCTGAAAGCCTAAAAAAAAGTTCACCCAGTTTTCTTTTGACAGAAATGGAAAGAAGGATGAATTTACCCTGACCACCTGAAAGTTTCCTTTGGATATAAATTAATTACTTTGGATATAAATTAATTACTCCTCTCAAAATAAGTATAGGTCTAACATCCTTTGTCTCTTTGAAAGCTATAAAAACCGTTTGGTTGGTTCTTTTTTGCATTAACAGCCCCTTTTTTGCTGAAAAGTTTAATGAGCTAAAATCTGTGGTAAGGGAGACAGTGAGGAAGAAATGAGTATGAAGGTGTATCATACAGCATCTGAATATTGCTTTCCTTATTTGGTTGTTCTGCATGATGACAAGCCACTCATCTAAGGCCTCGTGGATTTGACTATTATCTCCATGAAAGAGAACTGCGGTTTCCCTCTTGCTGCTGATTGTTCCTGCATCTGGGCTAACAATCATTCTGAGAGCAACTGCAGCCATGTTGGTGTCTTCCAGAATTAGAGTTGTTTTTTGTTGTTGGCCACATCACAATCAAACCTGTCATGATCTGTATTGCATCTCTGAGAATGGGCAGTGATGGCAATAGAAATGTGGCCCTTGATGTCTTTTTACATGTTCACCAGGTGATTCTGAACTGATGGACTGAAAAACAAGCCCCACTGAACAGGTCACTGGTAAAGTTTACCTTAGTATCACCTGCAGTATCTCTCCGGTATGGCCAGGCATAACAAAGAGGTTTATTGGAACCTGCTTCCCTAGCTGCCCTATTCATTGACTTGTGAGCAAGGCACATGGTGAGATCAGCAATGGATGACAAAGTTGCCATATGACACTGGAGTTTGAACTTAGGCTGTCTATCTGGGTCCTATTTTAGTAACTATCTCATTTTGAGCTTCAGCTTTCACTGGAATCTTAGCACATGAAACAGTTTATTTCCCTGAAGGAAAACATGGAGAATACATGAATACACTTCCTAAACCTGACCAAAGCTCTGGATTTTATATTTTAAGAAGAGACAGTTGGATCTTGCAGGGTAGGAACTTTTTTATGGGGTACTGCAGCAACAATAGAATCTAGTTTGAGAATCTCCATCAAGGACATCCAGTCTTTGCAAAGTTAAATGATCTTGTCTGGTCTTCTCAAGACAGATGCCACAACATCATGTTTTCATGTGTAGTTTTTACAACTAAGCCTCACATTTTATTGAAAGAAGAAATCACCCAAGAATAAATTTGAGATTCTGAAAGAGCTTATGCTAGAACTTTGAGTGAGGAGTTGTGGGGTTTGAGGTTCATTTTTCCCATTGCCTCTTCATATCAGGTACTTCCTCCAAACCTCTGGTCATGTGGGGTGATGGCAAGTAATCAATGCACTCTTCCTCCTTAATATTTTTCAACTGCATGCTCTTGTGAAGACACACTCCCAACCTTAATAAACTTTGCTGTCACTTCTCTCCTTCACTTTACAAGTAGAGTTTGTATTACTACTCACCCTTTCTGAGGCCTTCACTCATAGTTTTCCACTGCTTGCCTCTCTGGTTTGATTTGTTTCTTTGGATTGCACCTGATTCACACCCTTTTTGCTACCCCCCACCCCCAATACTAAGTCTATATTAAATTCCTGCTGTTTATGGAGCCATCTTTAAATTAATAGTCTCCCATCAGGACACAAGGGGTTTAAGCCCCACTCCGTTCACCTGTGGTATGCACGGGCTCACTTTGCACCCCACCCTGCCCCTAATCTCACCCACACCCACTACATCTAGATTTATTCTAGGCACTAACCCCTTCCAATAACCAGCAATAAATCAGAACAATACTAGTAACCTATCTCCTCTGCCACCCACAGTACCCCACCCACTTCCAATCTAACTGCTAAGCTGGCACAGTCATGCTACTACCTAATGTGCTTACACTCCTTACCTGCACTCTTCTTGCACACCAAACATCCTACCAGAACACCATAATAGGCAAACCCCACCACCATCACTGCACCTGTAATCTCACTTCTATCCACCACCCACTTTCTAATTACACTTGTCATACCATCACAATCTCTATCCCAATACACCCACCATACTACCAGTCACCTGTTACATTCAAACACAAACTATCCCTACAATATGACAGGTTAATTACAAGATTTATAAAACTTATGTTTACTGCCTTATCTAAATTAGCCCTCAGTGGTGATATCCACCCTAACCCTGGTCCTACCATTACCAACTTACTTTAAAAAATCTGTCTAATAACTGCTGCTTCTCACAACGAACATCCACCAGAAAGCCAACTGACATGTGTTTATGTGTCTAAATATCAGAAGTATAACTAATAACACCCATGACCTAAATGCCAACATAGCTTTATGCTCTCCTGATATTATTATCCTGACTGAAACTTGGCTCAAACCTCACATAGAAATTGAGGAAATACTCCCAAAAGGTTATAACATTCTTTGAGTAGATAGACCATCTAAAAAAGGGGGTGGTGTGATTCTAGACACATCTGCCCCCACATTGGAAATGAAGAAATCCTGTATGCCACCCTCAAACTAAACCCAAATAAAACAATCAACATTATAGGATGCTACTTCCGATCTGGCCAAAACATCCCACCCCTGGAAAACCTCCTGAACTGGGCTAACCATTCCCTACCCCAGGAAACCATAATCCTAGGTGATTTTAATATTAACTGGCTCTCTTGTAGTAAAAATCATCCAGCACAGCACCTAAACCTTCATGGTTTCTCTCAACTAATACAGTCACCTACCCCGATAAATAAAAAGCTAACAAACATACTGCTCTCGGCTGGATATTAGTCAATAAAGACCCTCACTCATACTTAGCTGGCTGTTTACCAGACAGCCTCAGTGACCACACTCCAACATTCCTTCTGAGACACCACTTAAATTGTGCTAAACCCATTATCTATAGGTAAATCAAAAATAGGGTAAACTTTAACCCTCTCTCCTTTATCTCATCCCTTCAAAAATGTGATTGGACACCACTAAAGTATCTCAATCTGGATGAAGCCATCCACTTCTTCAATAGCACTTTCCTAAACATCCTAAACACACATGCTCCCATAAGAAATGCCAAAATCAAAACACAGTACTCACTTTGGGTATAAAAAAGGACCAGGGCACTAATGAAAATCAGAGTTAAGGCCTGGGAGCACTGAAGCTTAACAAAAACCCCTCCTCTAGAGTCATTTCTAAAGTTATGCTACAAGGCCAAAAAGCAAATAAAAGATGAAAAAAAACAATATTATCAGTCTGCTCTAAACTCCTCCCATCACAACCCTAAGCAGTTCTGGTCCACAATAAACTCCATTCTCCACCCAGGTAAAGTAGACACCCCCCACCTACCACTCCCCCTTGCTCTAGCAGTATTGCTGACTCATTCAATAAACACTTTACTGAAACCATTCTGTCTTTGACTAAACAACGCAACCCTCTATACACCCTCCCCTACATCAAAACCAAATACTCTAGCCACAGTGTTTTCTTTTTCATCAGTACCTACCTCCTATATAAAAAACTTCTATTGAAACTTAAGCCTACAAAACTTGCAGCTGACAATCTCCCCTCTGAATACCTAAAAATAGCAGCAGAAGCCCTAGCTTATCCAGTCTCTGCCTTAATTAATCAGTCCTTATCAGAAAGCTATGTCCCCACACTGTGGAAAATATCACACATCATTCCCCTCCATAAAGGTGGCTCCTCCACTGAACTTTCCAATTACTGCCCCATAGCCATCCTTTCTCTACTTTCCAAGATACTTGAGAAATGCATCCATTCTCAAGTCTTAGACTACCTCTTAGCCAATAACCTCCTCTCCAGCACCCAGCATGGCTTCAGGCCATACTACAGTACTACTACCACCTTGTTCTCTTTCATTAATGCTATCCTTCATTATAAAAATAAAGGCCTGTTCTCCTCTGCTATATTTCTCGATCTATCCAAGGCTTTTGACATGGTCCCACACAAACTTCTGATCTCTGTTCTCACTAATCTATCCTTTCCCCAATCAGCTACTGATTGGTTTCACAGCTATCTAACTGGCCGCCAGCCATCAGTTGTCTGGCATAATGACCTATCTCCTTTACTTCCTGTAACACTCGGTGTTCCCCAAGGCTCTATCCATGGTCCCCTACTATTCTCACTCTTCACCAATGATCTATTCATAGCCACCAAGCCTGCTTCTCTTATACAGTATGCAGATGACTCCACCCTCATCTGCTCAGCCCCAACTATACCTGAACTTCACAAGATCACACAGGAAGCCTTTTCATCTGTAGAAAACTGGCCATCTAATGCCCAGTTATTACTCAAACAGATCAAGACTAAACTCCTTATCTTCCAACCCACTAAATCTAACCCAATTATCCCCCACTTTAATATTCTAGCCAAAGACAATACCATCATTTCCCCAACAGAACACACCAAACTACTTGGTGTTAAAATTGATAACAATATCAGATTTGACACTCACATTTCTATTACCATAAAAAAGTTCACAAAAAACTAGGTGCATTGTACAGAAACAACAATCCCTCACCAAGACAGTCAGAATTTTTGCTGCCAATTCCCACCTAATCTCCACTTTACTCTACACATCTCCTATATTTACCTACCTTAGACAAACAGACCTAAACAAGCTCAAGGCTTGCTAAAATAAAATTGCTAAGTTTGCCACTGGTGCATCTTATCGCAGCCACCACTGTATCTCACTTTAGAGAACTTGACTGGCTTTAACTCACTCAACTTCTTCACCTGAATCAACTCTCCCTTGCCCACAGGTTAGTAATCCATCCTCTTAAAGTCCCATCCCTTCAAAACCTTCTCCAGTCATACTGTTCCACTAGACCTCCACTTTCCAGCAGCAAAAATCTACTTCTGGTGACCAAACCCAAGAACTCAGAGGGAGAAGCACTATTCTTATATATCATATCCAGATTATAGAACAATCTCCCTCCCCTCTATAACCACACTACCTTCTTGCAATCACTTCAAAACTGCACTAAAAACTCATTTAAAAATCCCCTGGTTATGCCCATATACCAATCCTGACTAGTAACCCTCCTTTTACCTCCCCTTCCTCTCACCTCCCCTAGCCACCATGCCTCACACCATCTGATTATTGCATTCCTTCCTCTGTAGGCTCTGGCTCACCCTTTACCCTACCCTTCCCTCCTCACTCAGTCTCTCAGACCTGTTGTAACATGCTTAACTACCTCAGTTCATCTCAACTCCAAATACCTATCCAACTGACTTACACCTAGCTTCCTCTCACTACCACGTATACTACTCACTCAGTGTCCTCTCTTACTCCTCTATCTTCCCCTTCCAAGCTTGTTCCACCTTTGTGTGGTGCATCTGCTTGAGTTTAGTGCAATATTTGTATATAAGATTTAGGTATATGAGTTTAGAACAGTATCTGTTTGAGCTTCATACTATCTGTATATACATCCTGCCTTTATTCCTAGCCTTTAGCTAGATATTGGTATATCTGTTCATTACTATGTTTCATATTGTATGTATAGCTAATGTTTGCTGCAGTATGTATTATTTGCTGTTGTATGTATATTCATTTGTTCATGTAGTCTGCTGCTCATTTATTGTTCTGTGGAGCTTTTCTCCCCGGGCCTCCACTGAAAAAGGACCTGGGTCCAGTTGGAATTTCCCGGTAAACAATGTAAGTAATAAATAAATAAATAATGTCTTCAGAATGCAGGAGGAAACCACAGCACCTGGAGGAAATCCACATGAACTCAGGGAGGACATGCAGACTCCACAAAGAAGGCACCCCAGCTGAAAACTGAACCTCTTGCTGTGAGGCAACAATGGTATCCGCTCTGCCACTGTGCCACCCCCAATGAGGTACTTACCTGTCATAAAACAGATAAAGAATTGTATGATGTAATAGCTGTCTAGAAAAATATAAGTAAAATTAAGCAAACGTTAGAGTGAACTGCAGAGCTTTTTCTCAAAAAAAAATATTTTAGTTGAAGGACACTGGGATTGTTCTTTTGATGCTAACTCAATGCAAATTAAAAGAGATCTGAAAGAGATGCTAATTTGCACAGTATTATGGGTAAAAGGAGAAGAGTTAGTAGTATGAAAAAAAATACATATGCTGAGCTTCATATGAGTTGATTAAAGGCCTGCAGCTTTAGACCTCACATTAAAAAGGATGGACCTCCTTATAGTAAATGTTTTTCACTGGAAAATATCTTTGGACAAAATAGCACAATTAACAAAAGTATAATAGCTCATGTTCATTTTGCATTCGTATGTTATGTAATATAGTTTATGTTTCATCATTGTTGACTTCAGTATACAATTTGCATTACTTGTATCTGCCATACTGATATATTACCAGCTTAATTTGTTCATTATTATTATTTTTTTTGCAGCAGCAGCAGGGTCTGTGGATTCTGTAAACAATTATACACAAGATGAGATGCAGAAATCTGTACAGCATTATGACAAATCAGCATTTTACTTCTACTGTAAAGGAGAATATTTACTGTACCTTGACTGATGTGTCCACATTCTCTAGTACTGGAGCCCAGTGTATAAGGTGGGGAACAGACTGTTTTTGCAGTGATGTCACTTGGATATTGGTGGATGCTAGGATGAAGAAGCCAAATAAAGTGTAAGAAAAATATGTACAGTTTTATAACTGTGGACATATTGTACATAATATTTAAAATGAATTCTTACAGGTTTATTCTCCTTCAGCTTATGGTTTAGTATTATTCAGCTAGATACACAATGATTAATAAAGTCAAGTAGAATGCCTTTTGGCTAACCGTGTTTCAGACAGATTCTGCTGAAAGCCAGAAGAGGGATCGCTGAAACACTTCTGATATTCTGTTTTAGAGAATGGTCTTAATGTACATCAGTATCCTGATTGGAGAACGAGCATTCTACAGCAGGGTATTAATGTACAAGTAATGCCCACGTCTGCTGCTTCAAGGCAGCATATCGAGCCGCTGTGGAGCTCAAACTGAGAAAACAGAACGG
>NC_056734.1:469988758-470121258 GCF_019279795.1 Protopterus annectens | reverse complement strand
GGTAAGTGAAACTCCTGTACTTCACATCACGGTTTTGCAGGGAGTCAAGCTCCCCTGTGCCCCCCTACACCCTCTTCTAACTGTATATTCCAATTCTGAGATTGCAGTACAGTGAGGAAAGGGATGAATGTCCTAAGCTGCACTGTACCATGATCTCATTATTTGCTGATATGAACTTTCGAACAAGGAGTGTTCAGCAACACAGACAATCAAACATCCGTCTTTCGCTTGTCTGTCTGCATGCATCTCCACTCAACTTTTTGATAGTAAACCTGGGCACACACAAACATGCACACACGTACATGGCAAGCCAATTCCAATATAAAAGCAACAGTGTATTATAGACAGCCTGACATCTTATCTTTTGCCTTCAGTGAGTTAAAGAATTCAGAAAAAGAAGCCCTTTGAATACCATTATACAGCTTATTAACAGATCAATTAAACAAAAATTCAGCAAAAAAATAAAAATAATCATATGATAAAAGAAACAATGTTCCATTGCATAAGCATTTGTAAGTGTACCTGTGTTCTACAATAATTCTTCTACATTCATTTGTGTATTCAGTCCTCTGAATAACGTATGGTACTTCAAATGTAATTTACTTTCCAGTGACTAAATTGCTTGTTGAATTCTGCAACCTCTAACAATGTGTTTGCTAAAGTTCTTCCCAACAATATTTTACCAAAGTAATTTTATCATTTTTTACTTTAGCATTATCCAAATGTTCTTTAATTCTAATTTTGACATTTAAATTTGCCTGCATGACATGCCACTTTATTTTCTTGCATTTGTAGCCTACTACACACAATACTTCTGAAGACATCATAGATCCATAGGTAGGTACTAGTCTATCTGTCCAAAGGCATTTATAAGCCTAGCCAGAATGGTATGGCTTGCGCCGCCCCCTTAGATTAGTTCCCTGTGCCTCTGTCCAGTAGAGCCACTGAAGTGATTCCACGGGGTAAACTATCTGTTTCACATCCACTCATCAAGGTTTCTTTTGAAGAGTGTTAGTGAGGAGCTCTGCCTAAGGTAGATTGGAATCTTGTTCCAAAGCATGGGAAGTCTCTGGGACAGAAATCTATCCCTCCAGCACATGCTATTTATTGTTGTGATGAGGTTTAGATCCCTAGAGCATGTGGCTCAAGGGGATAAGGTTTTCTTTAGGTGGAGCATGTCCATCAATTCTGGGTTGGACATGGCCTTGCATGTCAGGCAGAGATTACCTCTGAGTAGGTGTTATGCAACCCAGTACAGCTGGAGTTTCTTCAGTCGAGCTGCATAGGGCATCTGTTTGAGGCCAGTGATCCTCTTAGTGAGGTACTTCTGTGGTCTTTCCAGCTGTTGCAGGTGTCTTGTAAGGTAAATCCCAAATGGGGCATTGTACTCTATGATGGGTCTGATGAGTGATGAGTAGAGGGGCACAATGACCTCTTTTGATCTGGATGCAAACCCTTTTGTGATTATGTGGGCCACATAGACGTATTTTTTAACCACTTTGGCAATGTGATTATCAAAGGAGAGATTACTATCTACTTGGGTCCCCAGATCCCTTATTACATTTTCCATATTTAGGGGACTACCACCTATGTGGTAGTTTGTGGGTACTTTGTTTTTTTCCAAAGGGGATGACTATGCACTTTTTAGCATTTAGCTTGAGGCCTTGATTTTGACACCAGGCATTTGTCTCAATGAGATCAGCTTGAGGCCATGATTTTGACACCAGGTATCTGTGTCAGTGAGATCCTTTTGAATCATTTATTTCACATGTTTCAAGGTGTTGGGAGTTCCATCAGCTGTTGCCATCTGTCATCCCCCACACCTGTCACAGGTCTTTTTCACACAGTCTATGCATCCCTTGTGTGGATATCCTCATCCCTTCTTCCTGTCTCTGCCAAATCTGCTTTACCAAAGTCCTGCTTTCCTGCATATGTAACCAGACCATCTATTCTTGACCTTCTCTGCATTTGGAACTACTTTGGCTTCTGATCTTATGACCTCTTGTCTTCATCTGTTCTGCAGTGTGCACACTACTAACCATCTCAAGTACTTCATCTCCAAATTCTCAGCTGCTGTGCCCTCACTACCTACATTTTAAATATGTTTATTGGGTTGACAAACTCACTGGACTAAGTGTCCCTTTTCTCGGGTGACCTGAGCTCACTGTCTAGAAAAGTGATTTGTTCAGTTACATAGTAGGCAGACTTGAAGCCTAAATCTTCTGTGTTAACTTCCAGACACAAAGGTTTCTGTGATATACAGAACACTGGTAGTTCCATGGTTATGTGTGCCTTACTTTTCAGCTTCTTTGACATTCTTCATCACTTCTTTGACATTCTTCTGTCACTTACTACCCCTGACACTTGCTGAAAGTTGGCTGCAGCACCTATGGTTTTAGCTATGACTTCCTCAGTCAAATTTCCATTCTCGTCTTCCTCACCTCCTACATATTTGAAGGTGTTCTTCCACTGATTCCTTCTGTCTCACTGTTGGTTTCTTCTCCTGATTTCCCCATTTTCTGCCATGACCACTGTCTTGTCTGCCCTCAGTTTTGTCCCAAGCCCCTTCAGTTTTCCATTCCGGTCTCCTATCATATGCAGACCTTCCTTCTCAGAAACTGCTTGTATTGTCACATCATCTTAGAACAGCAGCTTTTTTCTGCCCCTAACCTGTTTTGTGATGTAGTCTATCATCAGTAGAAACTGAAATCAGCTCAGAGCTGAAACCTGATTCATACCCACTCACACTGAGAACCACTCTGTAAGTCAAAACACTTTTTGTACTTGTGTCATTGGGTCCTTGACATAGCCTGCACTAATTCTATCAATGTTTTCAGGACTTTGAACCAACACAAAACTGCTCAAATCAGCATTTTTGTGATCTTCTCAGATGCTTTCACCATGTCTATGAATGTGTATCTGGATTCTTTCCTCGTCTCCAGCATCTACTGTACTATCTCTTTCACTGCAAACATTGGGTTGGTTGTTCTACATATTGATCTGAATTAGAACTGTTAATTCCTACCTTACTTTATACTTCTGTGCATATTTATCAGTCCCCATCTCCAGCATGTTCATGCGACAGGAGTTTGATACCTCTCTGCTGCCTATAGTTGGGTATATGCCCTTTCTGCTTGTACACTAACAATAGAATACTTAATACTTAAGTCATTGCAGTCATAAGTGCTGCAGCCAACTTTCAGGCTACAACTCTTACCACACTTTTCGGCCACCAAACCAGGACCAAAACCCTAAAGGTGGAGGAGTACCCATATTCACCAAGGATATTCACACCACTAGGCTAGTTGCCCAACACAATGCATCTGAAATTCTCCAGTTGCAACTAACATTAGGTAAGACTGCAATCCAAATTGTAGCTTGCTACAGATCCTCCACCATGCCCCAAGATTCTCATTACATCTTTCTAAACATACTGGAAAATATTAAGGTACAACCAAACACCCTAATACTGGGTGATTTCAACTACCCTGACATTAACTGGGAAAACTACTCATGTACCAACACCTTTGCCCAACGGTTCTTGGAATTCATAAATTCCAATGCCCTGGATCAACTAATCCATAGTCCCACCAGGGGCTCGAATATCCTAGACCGGGTCATTACCAACATGGGAAATTGATGCTCCACACCTATGGTCACCCTCTCATTGGTCAGGTTTGACCATAAGCTAATCATCCTTGACATCAACATCCCTCCCCCATTCCCAAGTAAGGAAACCTCCGTAAAAAACTTTTCCAAAGCCAACTTCATGCTACTCAAGTCAGAAGTGACAAACTTCATGACACCCATGCAGACGGGAACTGAAAGTTCGACTGCTGAATCCTACACTAAGGCACTGTACGAGCACATCCACTCATGCATGAATCATGCCATTCCAAACAGAATCAAGATGCTATCCTCCAAAAAAGGAAGCCAAACTGGTGGTCCCCTGCCATAAACAAACTTTACTGCAAAAGGAAGAATCTGTTGTAGAAAAGAGGAAAATCCCAGGATGCAAAAAACTCCCTTACCAACCTCAGTAAGAAGTTGAGATCCCTCATAAAATCCTCCAAAGCTAGTTATGAAAATAAAATTGCCAAAGATTCCAAAGACAACCACAAGGCATTCTATAACTATGTCAAGAATCTAAACGGCAATGCTCAGATCTGCCCTGAGCTACAACAGAATGGCATTAAATATACTAATCCCAAGGATATTGCCAATATCCTGGCAGATCGATTCAGTGCTAACTTCACCCATTTCAATACTGAAAGATTGCCAAATTCTGGTAATAACGGTCACACAGGTAAAAAACACACTCCTCAAATCTAAGAATACAGCATCCATGGGACCAGACGACATCCCAGGCTGTGTACTACATGAACTACAAAATGAACTGGCACCTCACCTAAGTGTCATGTTTAATCATAGCCTCATCTCAGGCTTCATGCCCACTGAGTGGCACACAGCTACAGTTATCCCACTCCACAAGGGGGGGATCCACCTTGGATCCTGGGAACTACCCCCCCCCCCCATCAGTCTGATGAGCCTGATCTGCAAGGCCGTGGAACATATTATTATGGAACTTATAAACAAAGACACTGGCAACTTTCAAACACTGGACCCCACCCAGTTTGGGTTCGTGAAGGGCCGATTGTGTCTCCTGAACCTGACTGACTTCTTTAAATCAGTCTCCAGAGCTGTGGACATGGGTAAGGCAGTCCACACAGCCTATCTGGTCCTTGCCAAGGCCTTCAACACTATCCGCCACTCTGGAATCATAGATAAATGTACTAAGTTGGGCATTAATCCCTACGTCACTTGATGGGTTGCCAGCTGGCTTACTGACAGAACCCACACTGTAAAACTAGCCGACTCTAAATCCAGCTCCAAACAAGAGACAAGTGGAGTATCTCAGGGTTCAGTCCTGGGTACGCTATTGTTTGGCATCTACTTCTCTGAAGTACAGGCCAACACTAAGGGACTCTGGCTAACAAAGTTCGCAAATGACTGCAAACTGGGAGCCACTATTGAATCCCCAAATGATGTGGATATTCTACAAAAGGGCCTTACAGAAACAGATGCTTGGTGCCAGAGCCATGGGCTCAAGCTCAATGCCAAGAAATGTATAGTTATCCCCTTTGGGAAAAAAACATGTACCCGTGAATTACCACATAGGTGGCAGTACACTAAACACCGAAAGTGTGATAAGAGACTTAGGGACACAGGTGGACAGTGGTCTCACCTTCAATAACCACATCACCACAACAGTCAGGAAATCCTTCTATGTGGCACATCTCATCACTAAGGGCTTTTCATCCAGAAAAAAGGAAGTCATTGTCCCACTGTACACATCCCTCATTAGACCCATTATTGAATACAATGCCCCATCTGGTATGTACCTCACAAGACATCTGCAACAACTGGAAAGGCCACATAAACACCTCACTAAAAGAATCACAGGCCTAAAGCAGATGCCCTATGCTTACCTTCTAAATAAACTCCAGCTATACTCTGTCACGTATCGTCTACTCAGAGACGATTTCTGCTTAACATACAAGGCCATGTCAAACTCAGAGCTGTTGGACATGCTACACTTAAAGAAATTCCAATCCATCAGAGCCACATACTCCTGGGATCTAAACCTTGTCATCACAATGAACAAAACATGCTGGAGGGATAGGTTCTGAGGGATAGGTTCCTGACCCAGAGACTCCCCAGACTCTGGAATAGACTGCCCATACATGTCAAGCAGAGTGCCTCTTTGGCCCTCTTTAAAAGGAACCTTGATGATTGTATAGAAGGTAGAAAATTCACCCCCAGGGATCATGTCAGTCACCCTGCTAGACAGGGGTCCAGGGAAGTAAATATTGTGGGAAGAAATAGCCAGGGAATTGTTATGGCTAGGCTTGTATAGGCCCTAGGGCCGATAGCCTAGTACCAGCCTATGAACCAAGTGCAACTCCAGGCCTTTCTGCAGTTATCTCCTATAGCACCTTTACACGTTAAATACTGCTTTGTTCATATTTGCACTAATAATTACAAAACTATGCTACACACAAGGTATCAGAATATTTTATCTTGAAGCATACATGATAGCAAACACAACTGTATTGATATCTGGCCTCTGTCGATGAGTATTTCTTAGAACTGTAAGGTGATAACTTCATTTTTTTAAAGGCTCAAGCTACACCTACTGGGAGTTAAAAGTACACATTCAAAAGAGCTGTACTGGAGGGAATGAATTAAAATTTCTGCCCATGCCATGATGAGTACTCTCAAAGTCCATTTCTTTCATAGTTTGCCTAATATCTTAATCATATCTGTTGTGACTTTATCTGAGTCTGCAGCTTTCCCTGACTTCATTCTCAGTTTACTTTGTACTTCTTTTAGGGTAAGTTCTCCTGCTTTCATTGTAAGCTGTGCGGGTCTATATTACATCACCAAAATGCAATTCTGGTGAACATCCATACATCGACACCTAATCAGTGAAGCAATTCACTGAATTTAATGAGTGCAAGGAAATACTTGATCGCGGTACAACATACCAACATCTACGTGGAATCGAAACCACTTAAGTGGGGGGCTTCACCCCCCCCCCAACTATATATACCAACTCAGAGATCGCGCTACAGTGGATAAAAGGGCAAAGTTCTGTTGCTGGCCAAGTAGGCCTTTGTCCTTATTACATTCATTAAATCACTTCGCTGATTAGGTGTTGATGTATAGATGCTCACCAGAAATGCATTTTGGCGAAGTAAAAAAGACCCTGCTGTGCATGTGTCAGAACAGCTTGCACAGTGTTTTTTATTCAGAATATTTTTGAAGCACTCATGCCATCTCCCTTGTCTGGATTGATGATGTAGATTGTTAATTGCATCCCTTATGTATGATGTCTGATAACTATCTGCTTATGTATGATGTCTGATTACTATCTTCATCTTTTTGTTTGTGTCTTGAAACCAGATAGAATTTTTGTGTGCCATATGCTGAGTCACTTTCCAGAAGCTGGCAGAGGTTCTCGGATGTCATATTCTTTGTCACTGTGACTTCTGTCTTAACCTCTTTGTTTGCCAACCAGTATTCCTTTTTAGCATGTTCTATATTTTCTAGTTCCCCTTTCTTTCTACACTCCTTTCTATTAATAACTTTCAGTATGTATTTACTTCACCACCAGTCTCCTTATGTATCTTATTTCTCCACCTGACTCAGCCACAGATCTGTTCCATCATCATCACACATGCTGTTTTGAGACACTGCCATTCTTGTTCACCTCGACCTATTTCCTCTTATTTCAGAAGTGCTAAAGCCGTATTTCCTTGAACTCTTTACTTTTGCTGTGCTTAACTTCCAAATTTTCAGATTAGACTCTGTTGATCTTAAGAGCCTCCCTGGTCAGTACTTGTAGCTAGTTATGGCCACAAGTGGTTTATTCAATGAGGATGACTTTACAATGTCTGATTTCACCACAATGTCCTTTTCTTACTTGTAGGAAGTCTACCCGAGTTTACATGCTGATCACTCTTGTATGTGATCTTCTGACTGACTCATTTATTGAATCACAAGTTTGCCACCATTAAACTGTTTGCCAGAGAGAAGTACAGACTGACTTCTCCTTCATTATTCCTGGTAACCCAACCATATGTACCCAGATACTCTTCATATCATGGTTCGTCTATTCCTGTTATCATGACCAGCTCATTCATCCCACTTTAGGAGGTCCTGCAACTGCTGCAGCCCTGCTGGGGAGCACAGGCTGAGGTTATAAAGAATGACATGCATTTTCATTGGAGTCTGATGTCATGAGTCTGTCACTGGTTCTGATGACATCACTCACTGTCTTCAATAGGCTATCAATAATATTCCCAGATCATTTTTACTACAGTCTCACTCTGAATAGTATCTTTGGATTCTAGGCTAAGATGCTGTGCTGTCCTTCCACGTTCTCTCTTGGATAGATGGAACAGCCAGTGTCCCCCTTAGCATCATGTCATCTACTTCCAAGCTGTGTCTCATCAGAGAATCGGTATTCATTATAACCATCCTCAGCTCATTTCTGGTAGATCAATTTGTTTTATGTCTAGCTTTCACTAAATAGAACCCGCAACTGAACAGAATAGTAGCCATCTAGTACAATACTGACCCAAGGCTGCTGGGTTTTAGGAGAGACATACACTGGTCAATATGGACATGTAGACCCCTCCTACTGTTAGCATGTGTCATTGACATATGGTCATGTAGATCCCTCTTACTGTTAGCATGCGTCTTTGACATATGGACAAGTAGACCCCTCCCACTGTTAGCATGTGTCACTAACATAAGTCAGAGTAGGCCAGGTTAGGTTCTCAAATCACTAAGCACTGACAGATACTATTAACCCTTTTGGTGACATTAGTCAACATAACCAAATCATCTAGAGAAGATTTCTGTATCACTCTGTGACTAGTATTGACAATGCTCACAGCCTGTAGTCTCTGCCTTCCTATTAAGATGAAATTGTGCACCACAAATAATGACATGTACACTGCAACAGTAGTAGGACTCTAATGAAGGCACAGGATAAAATTGTCTGGAGGCAACCCCAGTATTATTTTGATTCAATATGAGTGTATGAAGACATGAAACTGATGATCTGAAAGTTTTTGATGGGAGAAAAGCCTTTATAGCTCTAATTTATCTAATAAAAGAAAGTTGATAAAGCTGACTGATTTATATATATATATATATATATATATATATATATATATATATATATATATATGGTTTACTATCACAATGCCGACGTGCACTTGCACGGCTATGAAGTATTCGAACAACAGATGTTGAATACTTCATATTCGCAGGTGATGTGGCGAACGTTACCATTGCGAATGGACTATGCATTCACAATTCTAACGTTCTCATGTGAGGATCATGGTACAGTGTGGTTAGGAAAATACATCCCTTTCCTCACTGTAGTGCGATCTCGGAATTGGAATATTAAGGTGGGGGGGGTGTGGGGGGCACAACCCCCCACAGGGGGGTGCAGGGGGGCTTGCCTCCTGCATAACTGTGAGTTTAGGCTAGGTAGGTAGGTAGTTACGGGACGGGTGGGAGTGCTGTGTATTGCCGTAAATGTCGCGAGCGACATTTTCGACAATACACAGCTGTTTTCGACTTTAGGTTAATTCGGAAATGTTCATTTCCGATGTATAAATTCGAAAATGCAGACACATTTTTTTCTGATTTTCGAATTTATGATAGTAAACCTATATATATATATATATATATATATATATATATATATATATATATGGGTTCACTTCACTTGACCGAAAACTCATTTGTCCGAGACCAAATGACTGAAAACTCATTTGACCGAAAAAAGTGGCAGTGTGTATGCCATTTTCCCCACTGTAGTGCAACCCTGGAGTTAGTGTATATATAGATATATATATATATATATATATATATATATATATATATATATATAGTTGAGGGGGTGTGGAAGGCTAGCCTGGTTTTATAACATCCATTGCCTGTTAAGAGGGTCAGTAAGTAGTGTTTAAAATCTCGGTGGTGTGAACTTTGGCTCTAGATTATGTCATTGCTAAGTCCGAAATATAATTTCTCAACTCCGTTTTTCCAAAAGTGCAAAAATGCATTTATCTGAAAATGCTCTTTTGCAAAAATCTGATTCAATGAACAGCAGGCGAGGCTGCTGTTGCAGATCGTGGCAGATTCCCTTTTCCCCACTGTAATGCAATCCTGGATTTAGAATATATAAGTAGGGGGGTGCGGGGGGCTTGTCCCCCTGCATAAATGTGTTTAGTGTTGTTTTTTTTTTTTTTTTATATGCTGTTCATGGAATCACTTTTTCACGAAAGTGCATGTTTGGGTAAATGCACTTTTGGAAAAACTGAGTCATGAAATTACATTTTGGAGAAATGCAATTTTGGTGGGTTGAGATAGATCCACACACATATATATATATATATATATATATATATATATGGGTCTATGTCAGATGATCAACTTTTCAGAAACTCAGAAAAATATTGCAGAGACCATATGATTGAGTTTCCAGAAACTAGAACATCAAAAAAAAACCACACAAAAATCTACATCTTTATGTATTTCCCCTCACACTCCATGCAAATTATATATACCAACTCCAAGATCACACTACAGTGAGAAAAAGGGTAAACATCCAGATCCTCACTGTACCGAGATCTGCATTCAAATGCTTCAAGTTTTCAAAAACCCATCATATCATCTCAAATATATGGAGTTCGAGTTTCTGAAAACTCATTCACCTGATACGGCGATACACATAAACAAGCATAATACAAATATCTTAGATATACATACATAAAAACACACACATATCTTTATATCTTTATCTATCTATCTATCTATCTATCTATCTATCTATCTATCTATCTATCTATCTATCTATCTATCTATCCGTCTATCTGTCTGTCTGTCTATCTGTCTATCTATCTGTCTGTCTGTCTGTCTCTGTCTATCTATCTATCTATCTATCTATCTATCTATCTATCTATCTATCTATCTATCTATCTATCTATCTATCTATCTATCTATCTATCTATCTATCTATCTGTCTATATGTGGTTTTCTACCATTTGATTAAACTGTGCTTGACTGTAAAGCAAATGTTTAAAAGAATTTGACTGAAAACCCAGATGTCTGAAACCAGTTTCACTGAATCACTGAAAATATTCACCATAAGAATATACAATATAAAATAATGTTTTTGCAGGGGGCAGGAACCCCTGTACCCCACACCTCCTTAATTACATATATTAACTCCACTTGAGACAAGAAAAAAAGTCCATAGACAGTGAATCAGTGTTGGTGCACTAACACAAACATCTATAAATTTTATAACATGACAGGGACATTGCCATCCCACACATAATCATCTAGGCTCACTTCCCTAGCAAATCATATCCTCAGAAATGGCACCATCACATACTACCTATATTTCTACACTTTCGTATAATTTGTGATTCACAGAAATGGGTTTCAGTCAACAGGATTTTCAGTCAATTGGTTTTCAGTCAAATTTTTTAAAACATTTGATTTTCACTCAAGTGTTGTTCAATCAAATGATAGTAAAGCACATATACATGAACTATACTGAGTCATTGATCTGCAACTAGATCAATGATTCAGAACATGAGAATTGGGTCAGGGGTCTGACTGGTGACATGATAAAATCAGTAAGTAGAGAAGAATAGTGTTGCTGGTCTTGATGAGTACCTTCATGGGGTGGACCCTGTATTTACAAAATCTTACCACGACAATGCCTTGGGGAAAATGGACATTGTTACCCCCCCCCCCCCTGTGCATTTCATTATTGAAGTTGTGGGCATGGCAACATATTCTTCTCTTTTCCCACAGGAACTTTGCAAACAGCCATATTTCTCTGCAGCTGACTGTCACTTCAGCCATGTGTCCCCATCTAAATGTACCACAGGGAAATGTCTCACTGCCTAAGTGCCTGAACCCGATTACAGTATCTTACATACAGTAAGACACAAAGTCATAACATACCTGGATTTGTAGGCAGAAATGAGGGCAATGTGGAAGAAGGATACTCACTGTTTCGATAGTAGTAGGAGCAATGGGTCTCATAAAGAATTTGCAGTTGTATTTATCTGTGCTACCTATACATGTAACTCTCTGTATGAATTGCAGGAGTCAGTTCTGTGCATATTCTGGATGCTGCAAAGAGCACTTTTGGCTAACATCAAAGATTGAACCAATACTAATTTTATGAACTTTAATCATACTTTGACTTAGAAATGGGGTCCATTCCTGTCATGGTATTAGAAACTCAAAAGACTTGGAGAAATTAAACCGACAGAATAACAATCATCAAACCAACCAAATCAACCATGGAACCTATCAAAAATACTAAAAGCTTGATTTTTCCAGGGGTGAAATCCCTCTTAAACTATCTAACTCAAAATTACATACACATACTGTTACAGTATTGGGATCTCAAGAAAATGGAATAAGAGTTCACAAATCCTTCCCTGAATAGATGGGGAAACCCTTAACATAAATCTCAGTGCAATGTTGCTAAAACATGTTCATAGGTTCATAGGTAGGTACTAGGTTCATAGGTAGGTACTAGGCTATTGGCCCTAGGGCCTATATAAGCATAGCCAAAAATGTACCTTGGTTTTCGCCACCCAAGAAAATTAT
Source organism: Protopterus annectens (assembly GCF_019279795.1). NCBI lineage: Eukaryota > Metazoa > Chordata > Ceratodontiformes > Protopteridae > Protopterus > Protopterus annectens. The sequence continues at coordinate 470,109,042 of NC_056734.1, read as the reverse complement.
TTTCCTGTGCCCCTGTCGAGCACAGCCACAGAAGTGATCCCTGGGGTGAATTTCCTATTTCCATCCAATCATCAAGATTTTTCTTGAAGAGTGCTAATGAGGAGCTCTGTTTGACATAGATAGGTAGTCTGTTCCAGAGTATGGGAAGTCTCTGGGACAGAAATCTATCCCTCCAGCATGTTCTGTTTATTGTGGTTACAAGGTTTAGGTCCCTAGAGCGTGTAGCTCGGAGGGATTGGGATTTCTTTAAGTGGAGCATGTCCAACAGTTCTGGGTTTGACATAGCTTTGTATGTTAGGCAGAGATCTTCTCTGAGTAGGCGATATGTGACGGAGTAAAGCTGGAGTTTTTTGAGACGGTCTGCGTAGGGCATCTGTTTGAGTCCAGAAATCCTCTTTGTGAGGTATTTCTGTGGCCTTTCCAGTTGTTGTAGATGTCTTGTGAGGTACATACCAAAAGGGGTGTTGTACTCTATAATGGGTCTAATGAGTGATGAGTAGAGGGGAACAATGACCTCTTTTTTTTGGATGAGAAACCTTTTGTGATGAGGTGAGCCACGTAGCAGGATTTCCTGACCACTGTTGCAATGTGATTATCAAAGGAGAGACTACTGTCCACCTGTGTCCCAAGGTCTGTTATCACATTTTCAGCATTAAGTAGACTACCAGCTATGTGGTAGTTCATGGGTACAGAGTTTTTGCCAAAGGGTATGACAATACACGTTTTGGCATTGAGCATCAGGCCATGGCTTTGATACCAGACATCTGTCTCAGTGAGGCCCTTTTGTAGTATGTCCATATCGTTAGGAGTTTCGATTATGGCTCCTAGTTTGCAGTCATCTGCAGACTTTGTTAGCCAAAGACCTTCTGTGTTAGCCTGTACTTCAGAGAAGTAGATACCAAACAGGAGAGGACCCAGGACTGAACCCTGTGGTACTCCACTTGTCACTGGTCTGAAGTTGGATTTGGAGTCTGCTACTTTCACAGTGCGGGTTCTGTCCATGAGCCAGTTGGCAACCCATCTTGTGACATAGAGATTTATACCTAGTTTAGTGAGCTTATCTATAATTCCAGAGTGGGGGATGGTGTCAAAAGCCTTGGCGAAATCTAGATAAGCTGTGTGAACCACATTACCCTTATCTATGGCTTTGGTGACTGCTTCAAACAAGTCAATCAGGTTTAGAAGAAATGATCTGCCTTTTACAAATCCGAACTGGGTAGGGTCCAGAGTTTGGAGATTACCAATGTCTTTGTTTATGAGTTCCATGATGATACATATGTTCCATGGCCTTGCAGACCAGGCTCGTCAGGCTAATGGGGCGATAGTTCCCAGGGTCTGTCGTGGCTCCCCCTTTGTGGAGTGGGATAACCGTTGCGGTGCACCATTCAGTGGGCACAAAGCCTGAGGTGAGGCTATGATTGAACATGGTACTTAGGTAGGGTGCCAGTTCATTCTGTAGTTCATGTAGAACGCAGCCTGGGATATTGTCAGGTCCCATGGATGATGTGTTCTTGGCTTTGGAGAGTGTGTTGTTTACCTGTGCAGCTGTGATTACAGGAACTTTGCATTCTTCCGGTATAGAGATGGGCCCTCTAGGGGGTGAGAGGGGGGTAAAGTTAGCACTGTACCTATCTGCCAGGATGTTGGCAATATCAGTTGGTTCTGTATATTTAGTGCCATTGTGCTGTAACTCAGAGCAGATCTGAATGACGCCATTGAGATTCTTGACACAGCTATAGAATGCTTTGTGGTTGTCTTTAGAGTCAGTGGCAATTTTGTTTTCATAACTAACTTTGGAGGATTTTATGAGGGATCTCAGCTTTTTACTGAGGTTGACCAGGGAGTTCCTCCAGTTATGGGATTTTACTATTTTTTGCAACAGTTTCTTTCTTCTGTTGTAGAGTTTGTTTATGGCAGAGGACTACCAGATTTGCATCCTTTTTTTTTGGAGGAAAGCATCTTGGTTCTATTAGGGATAGCATGATCCATGCACTCATGTAAGTGCTTATAAAGTGCATTTGTGTAGGATTCAGCAGTCATATCAATATTGTCCATCTGCATGGGTGTCATGAAGTTTGCCACTTCTGTCTTAAGAAGTGTGAAGTTGGCTTTGGAGAAGTTTTCACGGTGGTTTCCCTAATTGGGGGTGGGGGCGGGATGTGGATGTCTAGGGTGATTAGCTTAAGGTCGGATCTGACCAAAGAGGAATTGACTTCTGGTGTGGAACACTGGTTGCCCATGTTGGTAATGACCAGGTCTAGGATATTGCTGCCCCTGGTGGGGGTGTGAATAAGTTGATCCAAGGCATTGGAATTTATGAATTTCAGAAAAGTTGAGCAAAAGAGTTGGTACATGAGTAGTTTTCCCAGTTAATGGTGGGGTAGTTGAAATCGCCCATTATTAGGGTGTTGGGTTGTACCCTAATACTTTCCAGTGTATCAAGAAATGAGGAGTGGGAATCCTGGGGCATGGTGGGGGGTCTGTAGCAAGCTACAATTTGGATTGCTGTCTTGCCGAGAGTTCGTTGCACTTGGATAATCTCGGATGCATTATGCTGTGCAACTAGCCTGGAGGTGTGGATATCCTTAATGACTATGGACACGCCTCCACCTATAGTGCTTCGTTCCAGGTTAGGTGGCCGAAAGGTGTAGTATGAATTATAGCCTGGTAAAGCAGGGGTACTCTCTGGAGCTCTGAACCAGGTCTCTGTCACTGCACAGATGTCAGTGTTCTCCATTTTAAGGAGTGCCTCGAGTGAGTGCATTTTGAGGTATAGACTTCTAGCACTGAGTAGTATTACCCTCAGATTTTACATACTTGTACCTGTTACGGTGGTGAATTTGTAATTTGAACCTTGCCTAAAAAAGTCACTATAGGGGTGACAAGAGCCTTAGCCAATATCCAGAATCCCATGTCGAGTTTGTAAAGGAATAAAGAGTTACATAATTCTTCATTGCCTGATCTTATTCAAGACAGATTATACATTTCTGCTGCTTGTATAAAAATTCCTATCTCTATCAAAATCACAACTATCAATACAAACGTACATTTAATTGATAGAAATTAATTCCTCTGAAAAGACAGATGAAAACTAGTTATGAGAGGTGACAACCAGGAAAAACACGGTCAGTTTGTTACTTTGCTCAAACGTAGCATGAAGTACTGACTAAATATCAACAGAATGGAATGTAAAGTCAATAAAGCAAACATTGCATTCAACTTAAGTAAAACTGAATATTGTTTTAGAAGACAATTCAACAGAGCAATAGCTGTTAATCTGTAACTATCTATCAGAAAGGAAATATTTTTAAACATAAGAAAAGAAAGAAAAAAAAAATATATATATATATATATATATATATATATACATATGTATATCTACACGTGTGTATATATCTATATCTATATATATATATATATATATATATATATATATATATATATATATATATATATGGGTATAGGACACATGCTCGACTAGCATATGTCTGAATCACAAAACATCAAACACACATACACGAAAGCACTTAACAATGAAAAGCGCTTCAGTGTATGTGTAGTTAAGAAAAAAATCTACATTTCTGCAGGGGGGCTTCACCCCCTGCACCCCCCACACCCCTACTTTATTATTCTCACTCTGAGATCACACTACAGTGGGGAAAAGGGAATTTTCCCTTACCCGCACTGTAATCCGATCTACGAAACAGGCACACATACATGGAAGCACTTGTCGATGTTAAGCGCTTTCGTGTATGTGTGTTCGATGCTTTGTGATTTGGACATATGCTAGTCGAGCATGTGTCCGGATCTCATAGAGATATATATATATATATATATATATATATATATATATATATATATATATATATATATATACTTCAAATTTATGAAAACCCACTTATCCAAAGGCGAAACCACTGAAACAAGATATCCAAAACCTGATTTTAACAAACAACCATACTACAGAAACTTTTCTCAGCGTAAGTATCCAGTTGCCCAACATGGAGAAATCTGCCCTTTTCTCCACTGTAGTACGATCTCGGAGTTAGTGTATTTAGTTAGGAAGGTGGGGGGTGCAAACCCCACCTGGGTGGGTTGGAGATAGTGTGGTGTGTTTCTTCTTAAATGTTGGTCGACTGGATACTTACCCTGAGAAAACTTTCGTCAATACAGTAATTAGTTAAAATCAGGTTTCGGACACCTCGTTTTGATGATTTTGTTTTCAGGTAAGTGGGTAGACCTATATATATATATATATCTATCTATATATATATATATATATATATATATATATATATATATATATATATACATAGACACACACACACACATATATATATATATATATATATATATATATATATATATATATATATATATATATCATGAATAATTGAAACAAATTACATGGCAATAGCAGAAAGAGAGTGAATGGAGTTTGTAGACTTTTCATCTGCTTACTACAGACCCATTTAAAAAAGTGTTTTATTACATCAGGTTCTTGACAACTTATAATTACATCAGCTGTTGATTTCTCTGCATTTTTGTTATGAGCCCATTTTACGTGTTACAATATATCGAATTCTTAGTTACTGTGTAGCTCAACTAGACAATCTAATTTCTTTTCACGAAGTAACACAAATACAATGAGTGATTGATAGAAGCTGGATAAATGAGATGAAACAAATGCTTTAGGCAGCATTTCTGCAGCTGAAGCTCAATAATGTGTTTAAAAATAAATGCTACCAGAATAGAATGAGGCTGTACTGATGCTCATAAACTTCCCACAAAGAGAATGGGTTATAAAGACGGTGAAGAGAAAATCAAAATATATTATCTGAGAAGAATTAGTAAGATTTGTTTATTGGATAATGTAAATTAGAAAGACAGGACTGTGTCCTCTAATACTGTATAAATACAAAGGTATTCAGCTGTAGTGTTTGTCAGTCTCAGTCCTAAGCTTGTAAACTAATTGACCATGTGGTGCTTTGCTTACTTATTGCTTAACTAGTTGTTTTTTCTCCTCAGAGATTAGCATTCCTCCCACACAAAAACATACACACACACTCACTCACACACTCCAAGATTGAAAAATTGTGTGGAAAAAGAACAATTTCTTTACCACTCTGATGACGATGTTGGGAGAATACAACATGTGCCATCCTTCTATAGTGTAAGTGAACGGAATGAAAATTCTCAAACCCATATACTTACAGTGCTGCTCAACACTGACGTAATTCATCAATGTGCTTTCATTCACTGATGAAATGAGCTACTAGGCTCTAATGAATTGCATAACATCCAAACATGTCTCAGTAATACCCAGATATATATATAAATATACATAAAAATATACAGTCACATACGTGTGTGTGTGTGTGTGTGTGTGTGTGTGTGTGTGTGTGTGTGTGTGTGTGTATATACATAATATACAGCACACCTTTGCACAGTTTCGGAATTTTATTGTAACATTGCTTAGGTATAGGAACTCAACTAATTTTGTTAATATATGCAAATAGAAAACAATATAACGGTATTAAAAATCATAGAAGACCTCCTATTTCAATAATGTAACACACTGAAAAGGAGATATTTGACATTTCAGAAACTTAATAAAATGATAGCTTGATTTATACAGCACTCTACAGTATCAAATAGTATACTAAACCAGTTATGATTACTTACGACTCAGTGGACTTGACTTGAAGGGTGGAGATGATTCAGTGATGCTTTAAAAGAATGAAAAGTAAAAATCAGTACTGAGAGACATAGTAATATGCATTCAGCATGCCAATATAATTAGATATCCATATACTTACAGCTTAAAATTATTATATTCTGTTATTAGATGTCTTTGTTATACATGGGTCAGTATTTAATGCAGCAGTATGCAACATAATGTTAGCCAGAATCCATAACACATGAAGGCTTAGTACATACCAGCAAACAGCAGAGGAACTCAGAAATTGTAGTACACACACACACACACACACACACACACACACACACACACACACACACACACACACACACATGTATCCCGAAAGAGATTTGCTATATTAGAATTAACATTCCATTTTTATACATGAACTACAGATTCAGAAATATTTTAAGTGTACTAATAGACAGGGCATTTATATTGTCTAAAATATTTCTTTCTGAGTTATTACAGTATAGACCTACAAAACAAATATGACTTACATTTTGTAACCATATTTTAGATATGAATTCAATATATAGCAGCTAGAATGTAACCCAATTTTAGATATGGATTCAGTATATAGCAGCTAGAATGTAACCCAGTTTTAGATATGGATTCAGTATATAGCAGCTAGAATGTAACCCAATTTTAAATATGGATTCAGTATATAGCAGCTAGAATGTAACCCAATTTTAGATATGGATTCAGTATATAGCAGCTAGAATGTAACCCAATTTTAGATATGGATTCAGTATATAGCAGCTAGAATGTAACCCAATTTTAGATATGGATTCAGTATATAGCAGCTAGAATGTAACCCAATTTTAGATATGGATTCAGCATATAGCAGCTAGAATGTAACCCAATTTTAGATATGAATTCAGTATACAGCAGCTAGAATGTAACCCAATTTTAGAAATGGATTCAGTATATAGCAGCTAGAATGTAACCCAATTTTAGATATGGATTCAGTATATAGCAGCTAGAATGTAACCCAATTTTAGATATGGATTCAGTATATAGCAGCTAGAATGTAACCCAATTTTAGATATGGATTCAGTATTTAGATATGGATTCAGTATATAGCAGTTATTACAAATGGGTTAGTATATGTAGACAAACTAAGAAAGTTAATTGTCCCTAATCTGTGGCTTCCTACAACATATATTCATAGTTTTAGAAGGTTTACTGTTATGCAACTGAAATTTCTACCAAGTGCTTCTCGTTGTATCTGACATTGATGTGTTAGCTTGCATCATGTATTTTTGAAGTGAAGCATATATTTCTAGAACTGTACATAATCCAGTCACCCCTTTATTCCAACATCTACAGCTAATTCTGTCTTATTGCTATGTATCAGGCTAGTGTTAAGTACGTCTGTATCATTTATTATTTTTCACAGAAGAATTATCAAATAGCTGTATACTTTAAGACTGTTTATAACTTAATATATATATATATATATATATATATATATATATATATATATGAAGTAGAGAACGTCTGAGGTGTGATATGTGAAATATCTAGTATTGTAAGAATAAGTTATGTGATAAATGGCAAAGCCACTGGTCGGAGAACACATTTCTTAACCATGCTGTGTATGATATTTTATGTATCACATGAATTAGACCTACACATACTCCATATGTCCATTGTTTACACTTCTGTTAGTCTGAATTATTGTTTCCCATTCAGTTTGATGGAATGCTTTAAATAAAGTCTTTTAAATATTTTCCTTACTGTCTTATGAATGGACTGTTTCATTGGTAGTGTTCAGCTCTAGCAATGAAGTGATTTTTATGTATCGTTTAACGTGTTAGGTAGTGAGCTAGGGTGTGTTTGTTTTATAATGTTATGTTTTAGATAACAAAATCTTATTTAGTTTAGTTATGTAGGAGAAGAACCATATTGTCTGTAATGATACACTCTAAATGTCGTTTTTTTTTTTTTTTGCTTACTGTATTTTTTATTTTAAGGTCAGATTCATATTCTTGATTTTTTTATGTGAGGTAGTTGTGTAAGGAAGGTTTACTATTTATTTTCAGTGCATGCAGTACATAGGATGCACTTCCTTCCCCACTCCCAAGGATGGCTAAGCAGACCATGGCCCTTTACTCTTCCCACTCCTTGCCTGGCTCCTCCATGACTGGAGCTGAAAACCAAATCCCAGTTGCCCAAATCACTGTCGAGCTTCCATCCTTCTGTGCCATGGAACCAGACTGAGTTGATAATAAGCGTTTGCTCCGTGCAGCTCTTGTATGTCTGTCAATCACTAGTTAGCTTCAGAGCACTACTAGACCACCACATTGAAGCACTAATAGTGCCACGTAGCTACCTTCTCTGAATACTACCAAAAGTCTAATATTGCGTCTCATTAAAAATCACATTGCCTTTGGTATGTTATGTAAGAATAGTATTTATAGCACTGGACTTCATACCAGTGAATGACCTAAAGCTCACAATATGTAAAAAATGTAACATTTGGAAGATTATTTTATGTTTCACTTTTAAAATTTCCACACAAAGACTATACATATACAGACATAAACACAATATTTACACATATGCAACAAAAAAAAAACGCATTAGGAAAACGCTTATATTATGGTTGCTTTGCTTTTAATATGAGATCTACTTCATTTTATATTCGGCTCATCTTTTAGAAAGACCATCATAATAAAATTATATTAAAAACAATGCAAAATTTATTAAACTCAAGAGCTCTTCTAAATTCTGAGAGAATAACTTGAGCCATACAAGAAGTCAAACTGCAGGCAGAAAAAAATGGATACAGCAAAAGGAATTGGCTTTTACAGATTTCTGTGATATAACTGCTGAGTTAGCAAAAAGTATGATTTTGAGTAGAGCACTAAATTTAGTTGTTCATATTTCCATGTTAAATCCATCTCAGTATTAAACCACTCATGACTTGTTGCTGATAACATCAAAACATTTGCAAGCTAGGAATGTGCCTTGCATGAACGTTTACTTCACTCATTTCTCATAATGGGTATGTGCATACATTTATGCCGAGCAGTTTCTGTTTAGAGCTACCCATGATTCAGGGGGACATTTAATTATTAATTAATTATATATTGCATTTTTGAGTTGGTATGTCTCAGTGAGCATAGTAACATTTTCCACTGGAGATGCAGGAAAATTATTTATACTATCCAGAGACAATTTGCTTAGAGCAATGAGAAGACCGTGCATGGCTTTGAATATTTTCATCCACCGGAACTACTGCTGGAGTTGGCTGACTAGATCTTGATTTCATTTGAAAAAAAGGCACTTCAGTAATGCAGAAATGGCATCCTTCCCTTTCAAGCTTCATTACAGTAACTATACTGGAGTATTAATTTTAGTACCTTGTAGGGATAAGAACCTAGCCCCTTCTCATTTTGCTGACATCACAAGTGGTGATCTTTCCTTCTATGCCACTGACATTGGTATGGTCATAAACTAGGAAAAAATACTTACTCTAAAATATCATGTGAATAGCTTTTCCTTCTGCGACAGCAAAACACTGCAAGAATGATGCCCAATATAAGTAACAGCAGAAAAGCCAGTGCTCCAAACAGAATACCAAAAAAACCATTGAGGTTCACAGCAAGATTCTCGCAGTGAGTTCCATAAGGTGAATACATAGATACTGGATTGCACCTGTAAAAGTAAATACATACAGATAAAATAAATAGAATTGTTGTTTGTTTAGCTCACATTTCATAAATAATAAAATTATCTTCCTCTGAATGGGGTTATTGCTTAAAAATGTTGTTATACTAGCCATGGCCTGTTAAATAAATATAGTAAAAAATAGTCATAAGAATTCACCATTTGAACAGCAGTAAACCCAAGCAGATGTCCTTATGACAGATAAGATACAGAAATGCACTTTTCAGTGCATGCACAACTCATACAGTTTTGTTACATAATAATAATCATAGTCTAGATCCTTCCATTTGAACGCTCATTGTATCTGAATTTTACTTCTGCTATTTAAATGTAGAGCTAGTTATTGTAGTCCTTCTCCAGCAGTTATCGACTGTATTTATGTTGTAAATTGGTGAGAGCACAGTATAGCAATGTCTTTATATCACAAAGGCCCACAAATCAGAAGGGAAAAAAGCATCAGAAACAGAAAATGGGATATCCTTGAAAAAAGAAGTTTATATGCACAATGTGTTACTAAACTATAATAATGTGTGGAGGTACATAGTTACTACAGCTATACCTCTCAACATCTTTGTACAAGAATTCTGGACACAGCCACAAATAATGGGGGAACAAAGGCCCAAAAATAAGGACAGATCTTAAATATTACTTTTAGAAACTTAGAAAGTCAATAGAATAGCATGTTTTGCATTAGTATGCATTTTCTGAGGAATTTTAAGTCTGAAACTCAAATATCTGTCATGATTTAGTGACTGCAGTCATCAACGACTTCCTAGAACAAACACATATTATATGAGGAACAAACAAAAATATAACACAAAAATCCAGACAGCTGAGAGATATGACTACAGCTAATACTGGGATATCTTACAACATGACGTAAGTATCCGAATTAGTGAAATATAATTATCCATTATGAGTGCGGGAGGAGTGTGTCCAGCAATGCACATGGGAGATGATGCACTGATTTGTTGGTTGCTCTAGTTTTTAAATTTACTTTCATTGGCTTCAGATACTATGTGGTAATGTAGCTGTATTTGTTGATAGACTGCACTCTGCTGTGCCTTTAGCAGTACTGCTGACCACAAGACTGCAATTTGTGCATGTTTATTGTGTCTAGTGTGGTGGGCAGTTGGCACAGCAGAATACCAGTATGGTCACCAAAACCAAACAGAAAAGTACTCGTAGATCCACTAAAACAAGGTAGAATTATTAACACTACAAGCTTTAATCAACATGAAAGAAGTCCCTACAGAAACAAAGTCCTTAAAAAGTAATACTAACAACTACCATCATCAGATAAAAGATGGAACTATGACACTTGGTGTTTCTAGAGCAGAGGAGTATACTTAACTGTCATTCTAGCTGGACAGACAAGCTATTTACAATAAATAAAAAAAAACTGAGCTGAAAATTGATAACAATAAAAATATATAACAATTTACATTTAACTGGTATACCTGAAGGAGAGGAAGACATGGATCTTGTGCATTTATCATACAATTGGATTAACAAAAAATCCCACAGTACAACATTGTTAGGTGCTTGAGAATAAAATGCAGTAGATGAAAAACCCTTGTTATAAGCATTTAAAAACCTTAATAATAAATGCATAATGAAAGTGCATGGTGGCCCTTGGGAAACGTGTAGGATACAAGGAGTTGTACTGGCAGTTGGTGCTTGAAGCTGACAAACACCCTGGTTTAAATGACATGGTTTCATTAAAGCCTGTTTTAAAATTGAGGGCAGCTAAACTTTGCAATGATGGGTAGTTTTAATCAAACACACTTTTATACTTTTAATGGTTTTATCCAGCAGAGGGTGTTGTTTTACTAACATTTTATGTAACTATATTCACGTTTAAGACATTCAGTTTTATGAGTAATATTTAACATTGTATGCATTTTACACACGCACACATGATATATATATATATATATATATATATATATATATATATATATATATATATATATATATATATATATATATTATGTGCACCTTACAGTTTCACAGCGTATTTCATTATGCATTTATTATTAAGGTTTTTAAATGTTTTTAACAAGGTTTTTTATCTACTGTATTTTATTTTCATGTACCTAACAATGTTGTATTGTGGCTTTAAATCTGGGATTTTTTTGTTACTTGATTAATTAAGGGCTATATATAAAAATGGTGATAGAAAATGGTATGCTCATCTGATGAAGTTGTACTGACGAAAACAAGGTGATACAGTTAAGGCGTTCATTTTGTTGATTTCTCATAGTTTGCATCTAATAAAGTTTGTGTTTTTTTCTGGTGAACCTTCCAGTGCCTTATTGTTTGGTTAGTGGTTTGAATTGAGGCACTTTTTCATTTATTTCTTTAAAAAAGTATAAATCAATAGTTATTATATCCTGTGATAACCAATCTTCCAATTGTATATCCACTTTCCTGTAGCCCATAGTTGTTTGTTTTTTGGATATATGTAGATTAATACTTTCGTCATGTAAGTGTGTAACAATAGTGCTGGAGTAATCTATAGAGTTACTAATTACAATACCACCACCTTTATCTTGTGTCATAATACGAATGCTCTTGTTATTTCTTAATGAATAAAAGCCTTTTTCATTCTTGTTCAAGTTATTCATCCCATACTTTTTGGTGTTACTCAAATGTCTATAAGTATTTTGCTTACAGGCATTTCCAAAAGCTTGGACCAGTGGATGGGAAACTGGTTGGAATATGCTTTTTCTTTAAATAAATTTCTCTATAGTCAGATGTCAACATTCCACAAGGCACAATATTAATGCTGCTAAAATGTAAAGCCAGAATGATTTTTTTCTGCTGAATAATTTTAATTCAGTTATACAATCTACTACATCAAAGCACTAGGAGACAATAAAAGTGAAACAAGTTTCAAATACAAATATGTTCCAAAGTAACTCAGTAGTGCAACTATACTTTACAGAACCTTTGAGAGAACTGTTCATTGTATAATGTGACAAACACACACACGCACGCATGCACGCACACACGCATGCACGCACACACACGCACGCACATGTGCACACACACGCGCACACGCACACACATGAGCACACACATGCACACACACACACACACACACGCACACACATGCACAAACAACCTTTATTTCAGAAGCCATGCATTGCATTTTAATCATTAATTGATTAAATGTTAATTGCTATGCATAATTTTTTTGGAAAAAATTTTTACTTACATACAGACTGGTCCAGTTTGCTGATGCAGACAAGTAGCATTATTAAGACAGTAACCCTTTGCACAGCGGGAAACACACTGAAATCCAACGTCTGGATTATATTCTAGATCATAAACATCATAGCCAGTCTCCAATGCGCAGTTAAAATATGATTTCAGCTGTTCTATGCTAACTGTTGGTAAACAAAAATAGTACTTTATCATACTGTATCACACTGATGTTTTCATATTACAAATGTCCTGGAAATGCACATCACTCCATTATTCCCAGTGTGTGGCAACATGAGCTTAAATTTTACACTAAATACAATAAATGAGAGGTATTCAGTAGGTATGTGATGGTTTACAGAAAAACAAAATGCCGTATGAAAAAATGAATACTTTTCCTGGGTGAAGTCAAGAACTTTGTGATGCTACATTTTTATGTGAAAGTGAGTAGAGGCTGTGGCTAGAGGGTGGCGCAGAGATGAAACCTGTTTTTTGGAAAATGTTTGTCTTTTGAAAGTAAAACAGTATAAACAGTGTGGAAGATTTTCAATTCCTGTATGTCTAGTTAATCACTATATATTAAAAACAGAAAAAAATAGAAAATGTTAGTAGCGAACTTAAAAGTGTCCTAACTCAAAAAATAAAAACTTATTTTGAAATGTTACTGATATTATGCAGAATTATTAACTCTAGTAGGTAATCAGAAGTAATCCAAGCAGGGTAGACAGTATGCTTCCAGTCGAAAATCCTTTATTAACAAAAGCAAGTGATCCAAACAAAACAAAAATTAAACAGAATGATAGTTTCATCACAAATTTTCTGACTATATATCTGTTACCAGGTATGGGAGCGGTTTGTTTTGTTTTAAAACAAAGTGTATTGGTATATATATATGTTAACAAATTCAAATCCCTTCCCCCATCCTTCTCAGCCTAATATTCGAGCTGGTACTGCCCTACTTACTGAATGTCCAAGTCATTTAAACCTTATGCACTTTAAATACAATTAAAAAAAATAATAATAATAATGATGTGGTGTTTCTTACTAAACAGATTATTATTAAACAGTCTGTGAATTTATCAAAGACATTATAATACACGGTTGGAAATATTTAAACATTGTACCATTTGGCAATCAAAAAAATTATTATATTTTAGCATCCAAAAAATATATTGTCCAAAATATAATCTATTTCCATAAATGCTCAAGCATCCTTATAACTAAAACTATATAAATAGCAACAAATAGTTAGACTGAAATAGCAAATAAGCAAGGATACTAATACACTCTAAGAAAATAGCAATAAAATTCAATTAATACCATATAGCAGAGTAAAAAGTGGCTTTTTAGGGATTTTTTTTTAAACCTATCAGAGTGAAGGATTTCCTGAATTATTTGTGGAGGAGGTTCCAGAGGTGTAGAGCCAGATAACAAAATGATCTGATATTTTTGCGTACTCCCAACTACACCAAGAAAGAAGAATGTAGGGGCTTTGCTGAACAGTAGGAAACCAAGAGCTCTTTGAGATATGCGGAAATCATTGCATAGGACTACATAAACTAAGAGCAAAACTTTACAAATGATATGAGACTGAGATGATAGCCAGTGTAGGCTCTATAAAACTGGGTTAATGTGATTGTAACTAAAAGTATATCTAAGTGAGCGAGCTTGGAATTCAAAACTAACTACATAGGAAAAATGGGAATTGTGGGGACAATACATACAGGGAAGGAATACGTTTTAATAGAAGACAGGACTTAAATGAGTTGTGTAATGTTTGACTGAAAATGATTGGGTAGATTATAAGTGATGTATAATGTTTACAACTGGGAGTGTGACAGTATGGTTTGTAATGTAAAATGCTTGCAACTAGGACTGTGTCAGTGTGGCTTGTTTTCATTTTTATAAATTTATGATTGCTTATGTTGTAAGTGATAGCTTAATAAAGATGTTTCTTGTTTAAAAAAGGGGCAAGAATTGAATAATTTATGTAATGTTGCTTAGGTTATATGATATATAGCAATATATATGGAATATAATATTTGTTAATGTTAATTTGTTAATATTGTCTGATTAGTTTTGTATAAATGCAAATTTGCCCATGTCACAAGTGATAATTCAATAAAGGTGTTTAAAAAAAATCTAACTACAAATAATCAAGCTCATATGTCAATACATTGACACTACTTTGCGCGAATGCAAAAACTCAATAAATGTTTTGCCAAAAGTACTTTTGATGGACTGAAATCTTTTTCCTCAGTGAGGTACCCCTTGCACCACCACACTTTCCGAATTTAAATATATCTCCTCCAAGACAGCATTAAAATGGAGAAAAGAGAATTCTCCACTATCGGCAAAAGTGCTTTTAATGGAACAGCTGTCACCCAAACTACGTTGACAGACTCCCAGTAAATTAAACTACAATAATAAAGAGCTGAAGATGGGATGCACAGTGGCACAGCTGATAGTGTTGTTGTCTTAAAGCAGGAGGTTCTCCAGTTCAGTTCTCAGCTGGGGTGCCTTCTGTGCTAAGTTTGCATGTCCTCCCTGTGTTCGTGTAGTTTTCCTCCAGGTGCTCTGGTTAACATCCACATTCCAAAGACATGCATAAGGTGAATTGGACACTTTAAATTGGCCACAAGAATGTGTGTGTGTGTGTGTGTGTGTGTGTGTGTGTGTGTGTGTGTGTGTGTGTGTGTGTGTGGTATAGGAGAATTACCATGGCAGGGCTAGCCACCCAGCAGTGCAAACTTTGGCTGTAGATACTTATCACTGTTGAAGTGACACCCTGACCCCAAGTGTAAAATGGGAAAATTGGAGTTATGGATGGGTGGAATAAAGATGTGAAGACAACAGATCATACACCACCAATGAAATATGTTTGGGAAGGAGAAGATATTTGACAAAACCAAGATTAACATGTGACACCTGGTCACCAATTGTCACTCTGTCATCAATAACCATATCAAGATTTTTAACCTTCTTTACAAATGTCAGCTTAACATCATTTCAAATATCTGTTGGATGTAAAGTAGGGCAGCTACTGTCTTTCAAAGAATAGCCATAGCAATTGTCTTGGCCATGCTGAGCCACACATAATTGACAATCATTCAATTATGGATGGATTCAAAATCTATCCTAAAGTATCCAGAGCAGAAAAAATTATTCTGATAGAAGAAGAGTAAAAGCTGTGTATCATCAGCATTACAGTAATGCTGAAGAAAGTTCACCCCAAATGCATACACATAATGGAAGCAGCTAAACAGAGAACTACAAACAGCCAAAATTGGAACCCTGTTGCACTCCAGATGTGAAAGGATAAGAGAGTGAAGAACTTATCTGAGTATGTCTTGACATTAAGGAAGAAAACTATTTAAGGACAGTACCCACACCTCAATAGTAGGTTCAGAGCTGATTAAGAAGAATATTGAGCGAACCATGTCATATGTGGAGGAGAGTTAAAGAGAAGTAAAACAGAATAACACAATCAGACCCTCACCATTAGAAGGTCATTCAATACCTGTGTAAAGGTTGTCTCAGTACTATGTCTGGTGCTGAAACCAGACTGGAATGGCTCATGAACACAATATTTTTAACAGTGCAGTCCAGCTTTGTCAGTAGCAGTATCTATAAGTAAAAGACTTGAGATGGGGTTGTCATTATCCAAATCATCAGCATCCAAATTATGCCTCTTCAGAATAGGGGTAACCAAGGCCTCCTTTAATGCAGATGGAAAAAAATGACAATTAAAGAAGATGGGACTATCTGGTTAATCACTGGTCCAAGCACACCTAGGCAAGTAAAAACCAATCCTTGTGTGTGTGGATCCCAGCTGCCCCACCCCACCAAAAAAAAAAAAAAAAAAAAGAATAATTAAACAAACCACTTGTCCATAGAACTGACTCACTTTATTTAACATTATACATTTTCATCTCAATTAGTAAGGAACTTCTTCAAAATGTTGCATCAAATAAAGTAACAAGATTATGTAACATAAACATACCACATGAGCAACTAAAGCTAACAGCATTTTTAAAGAAACTAGTTCAGATTAGTCAATCACCTGAACCTCATGCCAGCTTTAAGTTAGAGACTCCATGCAGTTATAAGGAGTACCCTTTAAGCTTATCATGGAAGATAGAACTACCCACAGTGATGCCAGATTATAATTTTATGGAAGCAAGCTCTTGCATTCTTAAGAGGAAAGCACTGTTTGGGTGGAAAGATCATCTGGATTAATCTAGGTGGAAAGAAAAGTTGGAACTTTCAGGCTGTCCACCATCTGAAACAGTATAGTTGACCAGTCAGACACAGATGAGATCTTCCTTGATGGGAAGATTGCTTTCTTAGGGGAGATTTCTATGCGATAAACTGTACAGTGTTAATCCAGTCTAAGCATGACATTAGAACAGTCAGTATATCTCTTTGTGCAAGCCTTCAACCTTGTCTCTTCAAGATAAGCAGTATTATGTCAAATCATGGCTCTCGTGGATTAAGGTGAACAGGACATACACAATGTAGGGGGTGGAATCCAGAGAAGAATATACAGCTGTATAAAGGACTACAAATAATTCATCAGATTCAGTTGTACTGGACACCAAAAGTAACCACTGGGTGGCCAGGACAAACTGATCTCCAGTTACAGAATGCAATTTCCTCCAATCTATCAGTTCAAGAGTGGGCAGCTGTTACTGTGGTAAAGCAGTGAGAATCAAATAAGATGGTGGTGTGACCACGTAACAGGTTCCACTGTCACATCAGCAGCACAAACAACAAGTTGGAATACAAAATGTACAGTATTCAAAATGATGCATAGCAGGGACAATTACCTGATCAATGCCAAAAATCTTTCATGATAGAACTTCCTGCACTAAAATCACATTTGCCATAGACCTAGCATTTGAAGTAACCCGAAACTAAACAGTACTGTAGTCAACAAAACTGAGTCAGCAAGGAAATCTGTGAATTCCAGTAGTGATGTTCTCAGATTACAAAAGGAATAGTAAACTAAGAGGACCCCACAGCTTGCTCCTGTACCCATGATACACTTAATGGTATTGGTAGCCCCAAACGTTACCTTGGTCAGTCTCAGTGTAGAAAGAGAACAAGTTGCTACTTCATCCATGTTTTTGCCTGTTCTCAGGTGTTGTATCACAGAAAATATGGGAGAAACTACAGTCACTAAATAATTACCAAAGTTTTCATCTAAACGGGTTTCCATGATGAAGATTAGATCAGCATCTCACGGTAAATCTAAAATAATACTAGATCTGCTGTGGATGAATTGTGTATTAAAAAAGAGTGTCTGCATAGATGCCAGTAGAACTGAGGTCACCAATACTTGGCTTAGAGAATGACCTGGTTAACAGAGTGTGTAACACAAAAACAAACTTTGCCAGGTGTGACATTTTACACCACTGTGGCACTTGTCACTCTAGTTACCAGTGAACAACCCAAAAAAATTTGAAGCCCCATCTCTTGCCAATACATCTACAGTACCCACTCATACTCTTTTTCAAAATATGAAACTTGCCAGAAAGACAAAAGGCATTGAACTCAAGCTTAACACACCAAACAAAGCCTGGGTTCTACAAATATTGCATATAATATCTCATCCCATTAAACAGGGTTCAGAAAAAGGGCAATACATGGCATGCCTATAGCTAATGGGGTTTGGTTTTATTGTCCTGAATGCATCAGTGATGACTTAAAAAGTGAAAACATAAAACCACTGGGATTCATAAACTATGCAGTTGAAACACTGGTATGTCCCTAAGGGACATATGCTTATACACTGATAGACTGTTACTAGGCTAATGAGCTGGGGTGACTTTCTAAACCTAGCCAAATGTTCCCAAAAGAACAATGATGTCCTGTATCCAAATAGGACATTAAAGGCCCAGCATTTATAAGCTACCTCTGTCCATAAGGTAGATGGCTGGTGCCAGCCCCAGTGTAAATTTCCTTTTCCCTGTCCGCCAGTCTAGCTTGCACTTAAAATGGTAATAGACAATCTCAGCTTCATGTAGCTGGGAAGCTTGTTCCATAGGAGGAACAACCTGTGGGACACATATCTGTCTCTCCATATGTTCTGTTTAAGTCACAGACAAAATTCAGGACCTTAGACCTTGTATTTATGGTACTGTTTGACTTAGGAATATGCAGGAAACTCATAAGTGTGGGGTTTGTGGATGCATTGTAAGCTAGGCATAGATCACCCCCTCAGTAATCTATAGGAGACTGAGTAGAGGGAAAGGCTTTATGGCACTTCATGTAAGGCAGGTTTCTTAAGCCTTGTATTCTTTTTGTAATGAACCTCTGAGGTCACTCGAGCTGCTGGATATGCCTGGTGAGGTACATACTGAAGGGAGTATTATACTCTATGACTGGTCTAATAAGGACAGGGTACAGTGGGATAATGACCTCTTTGGACCTATATGCTATGCCCTTTCTTATAAATTGGACAACTTAAAAGGATTTCTTCACCACTGTGGCCACACAGTGGTCAAAGGTAAGGTTACTGTCTATGTGAGTACCCAGATCTCTGACTACTCAGTCGACTCTTAGGGGTGTATTATCAACATGGAAATTATCCAGAATGGTTGACTTTCCAAAGGGTACAATTATGCATTTCTTAGCACTGAGTTCAAGACCATGGCTTTGGCACCATTTGTTAGTCAGCAATAGGCCTTCTTGAAGACTGGTAGTGTCTGCAGGGGGTCGATAATAACCCCCAGCTTGCAATCATCTGCAAACTTAGTCACCCATAAGCCTACCCTATTTGATTCCAATTCAGACAAATAGATTCCGAAAAAGGAGCAGGCCCAGAAAAAAGCACTGAGGGACTTTGCTAGTGACTGGCCTCTTGGTGGGAGTGCCTCACCTATTTTGACCTCCTTGGTCCTATCAGTGAGTCAGTTGGCTATCCAGCAGGTAATAAGAAGGTTCATACCTAATTTACTAAGCTTGTCTATAATGCCTGAGTAGGGCATTTTATCAAAACCCTTGGCCTGGTCAATGTAAGCTGTGTGCAGTGCTTTCGTGACCCTCTCAAAGATGTCAGTCAGATTTAATAGACATGACCTTCCTTTAATAAAGCCAAACTGTAATGGGTCCACCATTTGCAGGTTAACTACATCCTCATGTATCATGTGCACAATGATTCTTTCCATGGCCTTACATATGAGGCTGGTCAGACTTATAGGCTTGTAGTTATCAGGATCGGTGGTTGGAGCTTCTTTGAGCAGGAGAATGACTATAGCCATCTTCCATTTCCTGGGAATAAAACCTGACTGTAGGCTCCAGTAGAAAAGTGATTCAAGTCGACCAGAGAGGTCATGTTTCCTGCTATTTAGTAAGCATCCCGGCATGTTATTAAGGCCCATCGATGCAGTGATTTAGGCCTTGGAAAATACATTGATGACCTGTTCCCTGATAATGGTTGGGGGGATTGTGTTATGTAGTATTTCCTTTGGACTATGTGTGGCAGGGGTAGGGTGAGAAATTTGAGATGAACCTGTGTGGGTGATGTAATTTACAATAATTCTGGACATTGTTGCATATTTCTCTTGTGGTTATGAACATAGACACTGTAGTACTTTTCCTGAAAAGATTTTTTTCTTTAAATGTAACATCTGAAGTATTAATTAACCCATTTAGCTGCCTCTTTAGAATGGTCAGGGGGCTTTTAGTATATTGGGCTTTCTTCTTCCTATGCTTGTCCAAGACTTTTCTTTCTTTTGTTGTATAACCAATTGGTATTGTTATTCCACCAGAGTGGCTTGTCTTTTGAGCTTGTCTTATTCTTAATATGAGTGGGCACAGCCCACTCCATACAGTTATCAATATGGCTGTACTGGGATTTTTTAAACAGCTCAGCATACACTATGGTGTCTACTGGGTTTGCATTTGGAATTTAGCCAAGGTTTCACTTAGTTGTGAGAGGCTAGCTTTACAATAGTTCCTAAAGGTTTTTGGTATTACTGGATGTCTGGATTTAATTTTTATTTCAAGCAATACTCCCTTATGGTCATATCTGGCATAGATGGGGTGAGGGACATAGCCCCCCCCCCCACACAGTCATGAATACAAGGTCAAGGATGTTTGTACGCCTGGTAGGAGAATAAACCAACTGTTCCAGGATTTTGGTATTAATGAAGTTTAGGAATTGCTGGGCTTGTGCATTAGAAGTGGTGTAGGACTCCCAACCTAAAGAGGGATAGTTGAAATCCCCCATGAAAATTGTATTGGGTTGAATGGTGAGGGACTGTAGTACATTGAGATAGGTAGTATGGGTTTCCTGGGACATGGAGGGGAACCTATAGGTTGCAAGGATATGGTACAACACACTGTTTATGGTGAGTTGCACGTGCATGACCTCCAGTGGGTAATACAATTTAACTAGTCTGGGTATGAGATTCTTTTAAATATAGACTGAGACTTCCCTAATTTTATGTCCCACCTGTGCTCATGTGCAGTAGCTGGTCTAAAGCTGCGAAAAGCATTATGACCTTGCACTACTATGGTACTCTCCATGACTTTTAACCATGTCTCCAATACTACACAGGTGTCTACACTCTCCAGGGAGAGGAAGACTAACAGGTAGTGGAGTTTCTTGTTAAGACTTCTAGCATTGACTAGTACCAACTTCAGATATTCCTTTGTAGGTTCAGTTAAGTTGGAAGGTTTATCAATTTGGCATTGCTTAAAAAAGGCATGATGGGGGTGGAAAAGATCTTTGCTAATATCCAAGAGGGGATAAGTGCAGACCATCTCTGGCAAAGCAATGTGGTTTGTCAACAATGTCCTCCCAGGCCATCAAATATTGTACCCCTTGGATTGACACCAGAAGCTAAGCCAATTGTTAAAATCAATAATTCTTTGTTGGTAATGTGGCATCACCCTTGGAGAAGGTAGTATGCTGCTCAGTGCTGGGCTCATACCTGCCTGAGATGCATAATCAGTGAGCTAGATCATGTCTCACTACATATAGTCAAGGGAGGTATATCTCAGGTCATTAACACCCATATGGACTGTGACAGAGTCATACTGGTACCTGTGGTTCAATGACCTAAGTGCCTGTGTGACTTCACGGATCCCAACCCTGGAAAGGCAGCTAACCATGACTCTCTTCTTACTCAGTCTGGTGCATTGGACATCGGTGTGTCTCACTACTGAATTACTAATGAGCAGGAAATTTGGCTGTGTGATGAGGCCTTAGCAGTTGATGCACTGTTACTGTGTGTAGCTGTGGGTGATGTTTTATCATTGTGTTTACATGATGGCTGAAGACCCTTTATTTGAAAGTGCTGTGCAGAAGGTCTTAGATTTTCAGCATGAGTGGTATAGCATTAGTTTTGGTTGTATAAGACAGTTTTGCCTGGTGCGTTAAAAGTGTATTTACACCTCTTGTCTACTTTATCTGTTTTATTAAGAATAACTGGGTTGTCAGTATACATAAGGCAATTGCTACAATGCCCCAGAATACCCATCTCAACCAGACTGGCCGCAGATAGTGTCAGGAAGTGCATATCCATGGATACTGATCTACTAGGGAGGAGTGAGGGAAATTTAAATATTGAGTTGGCCAATAGCACAAGGAAGTTGATGAACAGCACTCAGCTATAGACAGACTATATGCTCTAGTAGTTAAAAAAATCTTTCTAGGCAGTAATATAATTTTAAAAGAAACTTACACTGTGAGAGATCAGCGTCTGCACAGATTACAAGGGAGAATTACTCTGTGAGATACCAGTGTCTATACAGATCACTGCTAGGTGCTGCTATGCAGAGAGAAACAGAACTTCTCCTTTTGGCTTTTTCCATCAGGGGTCACCACAGTGGAACAATAGTTCACAGAACAAGCAACAGTTCTAACTAAAGACTGTAAAAAAGGTTAAAAAGTACAGATATTCAACATAGAAGCACTCAATTAATGCAGCTGTGACAAAGACAATGTGAAAAATAAGTGCCAAAACAGTGGATATGGTATAATGTCTTACTTGCTCGTAGGTTAAAAGTCAAGCATTGTGCAACTGTGATGCTTAAATAGGAGAGGAGATTTAATAAAAAAAAAAACACAAACAAGGCCCTGTGGCCAGTCAAAAAACAGCATACTCTACACCTGGCCACTACAGGAAGTTTAAGGAGTAACACAGTAAAGACTTTACCTTTGTTGGGTCTTTATTGTAGTTTTTACAGTGTGGTTTATCTGTGTGACCTTTTAACCCTTTTGTTTGGATGTTATTTATAATATTTTGCAATTACTCTAATGTTATGGATATCAGACTTGTTTATAAAATGTTTTTCTAAAGTGTGGACAAACAATCCATTTATGCTGTACTGATGAGTTCAGAAAAAGGGCTAAACATGGCATGTCTCGAGCTAGTGGGGTTTAGTTTTATTGGCCTGAATGTACTAGTGCAGAGTTATAAAAGGGAAACTACAAAGTCACGGGTATTCAGAAACCATGAAGCTGAAACACTGTCATGTCCTTAAAGTGTCATTTGCATCTATTCCATGTGCTTCCACTGCAGAAGGTTGAAAGTATTATGCAGTGAAGACTTTCTCTGCTGGGTCTTTTTTACAGGTTTTAATACTCGGTTTCTCTATATGACCTTTTTACCCTTTACTTTGGATTAAATAGTTCCAAATGATGTAAATCCTTTACAGCAGTGAAAAACAATTTCTTAGAATACAAGAAGAGGATGACTGGAGTACAAAGTGAATTTTATGCAATGATGGAACATTTTCTTTAGATCACACTTCTCTCAGATGCCTTCAGATATAGTTAGTGGGTATGTTGTATGTTGTTGTGTCTTTCAGCTTTTCCTGGTTAGGGGTCGCCACAGCAGAACTCCGGTTCGCTAATGATTGGCAGTAGATTTTTATGTGCCGAGTTGCCAGCCCTGATGCACAACCTTCAATGAAGGTACGCCCATTCACGCATGTCTTCACACAGAAGACGCTCTAGCTGAGAATCGAACGGGACGTCTTACTGTGAGGCGACAGCACTACTGCAGCACCATTCAAATATTTGTGAAAGAACTGCATTTACATCTTCTGCTTAGTTCACCAATTAAGGCCCCCCCCCCAGCATCAAACAGTGAACCTGGGTTGTCCATCCAGTCATATCATGGTAAACTTCGAAGATATTTTGGGGGTGAGTTTAAATGAAGATTTGTATTGTTTGCTTATGCCCAGCTGTGGTCTTTATAGCCCTTTCCCATACCACAATTGAAAATTCATCACAATAAATTATTTGGTCAATAACAGCCTGGGTATTATTTTTAAATGAATTATTGTAATCAGCAGATAGCAAAATGATAACCACAAACCATGTCACTATATTTTTCAAGAGACGGGTACTGAATCTAAAAACATTTTTTGTGCCCTTCTTATATAGGTGTTTAACAGCAAACACAAAGAGAGATAATAGACAAAGCCACTTCATAGTGTACTGTTTTCTCCTTAGCTTGACAATAATCCTCTACATCTTGACAAAAAGCTTACCATTAGGCTTGGAAAACAATTCACAAGAAGTTTGCCAACATGGGTGTATAGATCTTTCTTGAAATAGTTAATTAAACATGGCTATATATATTCACTTGCCTCAGAAGCTCCCGTTTCTCTGCAATGTTCAATTTCACAGACTACAATGTACTGCTCTGTTACATTTAAAGTGAAACTAGATATTTTGGCACTAGAGCATATATTTGCTTGTTTTAAACTTAAGCTTACAATTGGTAGCATAAAAATCTTGCGTTGTACTCATAAGGTGTTTTGAAGGAAGATATACCATAAAAATTGCAATGCGGTTATACTTAAATAATATAATTAATGATTGTCACCAGAATCTTTATATTTCATTAGTCCTCTCATAATCCTGCTTTTGAGCAACAGATATAAATATATTCTTTAGACTTGAAAATGTTCTCATAGTTTGGAGAAAAAATGTTAATTCAGCTGTAAAGCAAATGTTTGTCTAGAAATGAAACCCATGACATTCATAAGGTGGCCTGAAGAAATGAATGAATGAAAGTCTGGGGATGAAAAAAGTAATAGCGCTGCATTTGTACAATTAGATGTATATTCATAATGCAGGTAGAACTTTCTTGTTTAAATTTTTAATGTAAACTTGGATTTACTACACAATGTACAGGATTGAAAATGTCATTATTAAAGGTGCTAAACAATCAGCAGCTTTTCTATAAGAAAATATGGCTCAAATAAAAAGTATCCAGATTTCATAATGCTAGAGATGAATTCTGTTTCTTTCCACAAACTACAAGATAATCAATGATGATGGCATAAAATTGCCACATGCCTCTATAGAGCAGAATGAACACCATATGAAATAAGGAAGTATCACCAGGGAGAAATTTAAAAAAGATCCAGTGGGTCACTGTGTTCCACCCTACAGTATCTTGGGGTATTCCTCTTGCAGAATGAACTCAGTGTTAGTATGTATAAGTGCATAAGTAGGCTATATGTGGTGCATGCAATTTGTTGAACTCACCAAGTTATTTTCACTGCCATGAGTTGCAATGTCTGGTCTCACACACCAGATAAGTATCACACAGAGGCATATGGTTGTAGCAGCATTTAGTCAAAATGGATTGTGAGACCTGTTACTCATCCCATTTCTTCCAAACAGTCCATGAAATGTTGTCAGGTATGTGTAGGCTATGACTGATACCACATGCAGCAGTGGGTGACTTTAGTAACACAATAATGATGTGCATAATTTTTTTGTCAATATATATGTTTACATTCTATTCACAGACATTTGGCGGCTAATGTTACAAATATGGTCACTAAAGATGGCTACTCCATGAAGGGAAAGCAACAATTAGCCCAGTCCTGGGTGTCACTTATAGTTGAGTCATGCAACAAAGGTTTATGTTATGTTGCTAAGATGATACAGTAATGTATTCATTTCTTTCTACTGTCATATACTGAACTGTTTCCCTTTTATTAACTGCATTTCATTTTAATTTATTTGTTCAGTCTTAGTGTGTTAGGCACTTGGAAAGGCTATTACTGTTAGACACATTCAGCTTCTGAGTATCAAACACAATATAGTCTGAAGTATATAAACACAAGCAAGGTAACAGCCAAGATAAATAGTTCACTGGAATAAACATCCAATTATACAACGACACCCCATTAAATATTCAAAAACGTGCATGCTGATTGGTCAGCGTGCACATTGTAAATCAGAGTTATAGTAATGGAAAAAGGTCCAGTCACCTGCATTACTATAAGTCTATTTTTTACATCAATGGAGAACGCAAGATCTCCGTTGCTTCACACTATCTCGCTATGTTAAATGAATTTAACATAGCGAGACAGCTTTAGAAAAGCAACGGAGATTCTCCGTTGCTTTTTTTAAAGTTGCCTCGCTATGTTAAATGAGTTTAACATAGCGAAACAGTTTTTAAAAAGCAACAGAGATCTTGCTTTCTCTGTTGCTTTTGCCCACAGCTCTGATGCACTGCGTAGGCATGAGCATGCGCAGTACATCAGAACTGCCGCAAAGTACCAGACAGCTGTGGAAGGGCAGCAAGGAGGCATTATACAATGCCATTATTTAAGAAAAGTAATTTTTTTTTTCTTAAATAATGTTATTGTATAACAGCAATAATCCACTTCTGGGTGTGGGTAATGCTGGATTTACCCACGGGTGGCTTTGTTTGGCCACTTGGGCTTTGCCCTCGTGCCCAAACCACACCAACCGTGGATAAATCCAGCATTACCCATACCCAGGCATGGGTTATTGCTATAATAAGTCCACAAAAACATCCAGCAAACTGACCAAGTGATAATAAATATCACTTCTTCAGACCATAACTAAAGTGCAATGGGTGGTGCACTTTATGCATACATTAATTAAAAACAACCAATCAAAACATAAAAACAATAAAAACAATCTAATCAAATAATGACATTGCTTACCTACCTATCTACAATAAAACATTGTCTTGGTTTTAATATTCTCTGGATTGTGGTTCCTTCATAATTTGGTCGGTTTGCTGGATGTTTTACAGTCTGAAGTATGTTATTCATTTACCCATATAGTTTGAAGTATTTTATAAATTTGTATACTTGCATAATTTCACATCTGTTATTAATTACTTAAGCTCTTATTTCAGCCATACACCCAGGTACTTGTTTTCATTAGCTGATTGATTAATTTCAATATGGCAGTGAATTAGAATCTGTACTGAAACAATGAATACTGGGTAACATGTAACCTAGAAAAGAATATGCTTCATAACGTGGCACAATGTGCACTTGGTAACATGTAACCAAGAAAGGAATATGCTCCATAACGTGGCACAATGAACACTGGGTAACATGTAACCTAGAAAAGAATATGCTCCATAACATGGCACAATGAGCACTGGGTAACATGTAACCTAGAAAGGAATATGCTCCATAATGTGGCACAAAGAGCACTGGGTAACATGTAACCTAGAAAGGAATACGCTCTGTAACATGGCACAATGAGCACTGGGTAACATGTAACCTAGAAAGGAATATGCTCCATAATGTGGCACAATGAGCACTGGGTAACATGTAATCAAGAAAGGAATATGCTCCATAACGTGGCACAATGAACACTGGGTAACATGTAACCTAGAAAAGAATATGCTCCATAATGTGGCACAATGAGCACTGGGTAACATGTAACCAAGAAAGGAATATGCTCCATAACGTGGCACAATGAACACTGGGTAACATGTAACCTAGAAAGGAATATGCTCCATAATGTGGCACAAAGAGCACTGGGTAACATGTAACCTAGAAAGGAATATGCTCAATAATGTGGCACAAAGAGCACTGGGTAACATGTAACCTACAAAGGAATATGCTTCATAACGTGGCACAAAGAGCACTGGGTAACATGTAACCTAAAAAGGAATACACTTCATAATGTGGCACAATGAGCACTAGGTAACATGCAACCTAGAAAGGAATATGCTTCAAAATGTGGCACAATGAGCACTGGGTAACATGCAACCTGGAAAGGAATACGCTCCGTAACATGGCACAATGAGCACTGGGTAACATGTAACAGAAAGGAATATGCTCCATAATGTGGCACAATGAGCCCTGGGTAACATGCAACCTAGAAAGGAATATGCTTCAAAATGTGGCACAATGAGCACTGAGTAACATGTAACCTAGAAAGGAATACGCTCCGTAACATGGCACAATGAGCACTGGGTAACATGTAACCTAGAAAGGAATATGCTCCATAATGTGGCACAATGAGCACTGGGTAACATGTAATCTAGAAAGGAATATGCTCCATAATGTGGCAGCACTTATTGAACAAACAAACCTACAGGAAAGCTGGAATAGATAAGCAACCTACACATCCTGTCTTTGAAGGTGGGGAAAAAACAAAACTATCCAAATGAAACCTATGCATACAAAGTAGGCACACAAAAAGTCCACACAGAAAGCAATGAAGTTCAGGATCAAACTTCATACCATAGTAAAATGACATAACACCTCTAACTGCAATTCCACATTGTCAAAGGAATCTCCTTTTCAAAGGACTCTTTAAATGTTACTGCTCTGTTATTCAAACCATACTGCCATATC
The DNA here is from genome assembly GCF_019279795.1 of Protopterus annectens. NCBI lineage: Eukaryota > Metazoa > Chordata > Ceratodontiformes > Protopteridae > Protopterus > Protopterus annectens. The sequence continues at coordinate 470,080,838 of NC_056734.1, read as the reverse complement.
AATTAATTTACCATTCAAATATTTTCATTCATCTTGAGGAAACCCACAAAGAAACTCAAGCACAACATGGCTATCATAACCATAACATTATCAGTAAAATCTAACACAACATATATATTACTTACGCATTGGTTCTGCATCCGTTGCGCTGGAGTTACTATATGAAATATTGGATGATGAGATGGTGCGCTTTAGTCGCTTGTTGGCATTAGCACTGTTTTGTAAAGCACTTATAACTTTTGAAAGTAAGTTCACATTTAGAAATTGAATTACTGTGCTGTTGGCATTGTACATGAAGTCAGATGTGATATTTGCTTCATATGAGTCGTTTAGTGGTAGCAAACTGTAAATGAATCAAAAACAGTTTATGCGTCAACAGAGATCTGACACATATAGCCTTTTTATGCTGATGAATGTCACAGGAATAAGATATGTTTGAAAAGCATTGTGGATAATACTATATAGGCTATTAATGAATAAATAAAAATCTTAGCCCATAACATAGTTAATTTCTAAATTTAACATTAATTGTACAAGTAAAAATAAAAATATTTTAATGTTCTGGTTATTACAGTAAAGAACAATCTGTTCTATATGTTTTATATGAAACAAAATCTGCATTTCTGACTTTTAGAAAGTAACTGAACTGTAGATCAGTTCAGAAACAAAACCGTTATGCTGGACATGTATTCTATAAATGAATGAATTAATGGTACTGAAATTTAGATCTTAGTTAGCAAAAAACAGCTTTTTTTAAAAAGGTTTTGATAAATTTATTACATGGCCAGATGTCCCATATTGTGTTTCAAACTGTTCCTTTTTTAACTTCTCCAAATGTTTTGGGTTTCTAATACCAAGACAGAAATGAACCCCATTCCTAAGTCAAAGTATGATTAAAGTTCATGAAATTAGTATACTTTCAATCTTTGATGTCAGCCAGAAGTGCTTTTTGCAGCACCCACAATGTGCCCAGTAATGACTCCTTATGCAGTTCATATGGAGTTACATAGGTTCATAGGTTCATACTAGGCTATCTGCCCTGGGGCAATTACAAGCCTAGCCCGATTTTGTTTGGCTTACGCCGCCCCTAGATTTGACAATACTGTGCCCTTTTTAAGGTTTAGTTTACTGTGTCTCTGTCTAATAGTAACACGAAAGTAATCCCCAGGACAAACCTACGATCCCCCATCCACTCATCAAGATTCTTCTTGAAGAGATTCAGTGAGGTGCTCTGCCTAACATGAATTGGAATTTTATTCCAGAGCGAAGGGAGCCTCTGGGTTATGAATCTGTCCCTCCAGCAAGTTCTATTTATTTCTGTGCTGAGGTTCAAGTCTCTCGAGTGTGTGGCTCTAAGGGATTTAGATTTACTGAGGTGGAGCATGTCCATTAATTCTGGATTGGACATAGCTTTATATGTCAGGCATAGATCACCTCGAAGTAGGTGGTATGCAACTGAGTAGAGCTGGAGTTTTTTTAACCGAGCAGCATATGGCATCTGCTTGAGTCCCTTGATCCTCTTGGTGAGGTACTTTTGGGGTCTTTCTAATTGCTGCAGGTGTCGGGTAAGGTACATACCAAAAGGGGCATTGTATTCTATGATGGGCCTGATGAGGGATGAATAAAGGGGCATGATTACCTCTCTTGATCTAGATGTGAATCCTTTCATGATGAGGTGGGCTATGTAGAAGGTCTTTCTAACCACTTTGGCAATGTGGTTGTCAAAGGAGAGATTGCTATCAACTTGGGTCCCCAGATCCCTAATTACTTTCTCTGTACTTAATGGGTTACCGCCTATGTGGTAATTTGTGGGCACATTGTTTTTGCCAAAGGGTATGACTATACACTTTTTGGCATTTAGCTTTAGACCATGGCTCTGGCACCAGTTATCCGTCTCTGTGAGACCTTTTTGAAGGATGTTTGTGTCAGCTGGAGAGTCGATTATGGCACCCAGTTTGCAGTCATCTGTGAACTTGGTGAGCCATAGTCCTCCCACGTTAGCCTGTACCTCGGAAAAGTATATACCGAACAAGAGCGGTCCCAGGACAGAACCTTGTGGGACGCCACTTGTGACCGGTTTCAAGACTGACATGGCTCCAGCAACTCTCATTCTGTGGGTTCTGTCTTTGAGCCAGTTTGCGACCCATCTTGTGACATAGGGGTTTATATTTAAGCTGGATAGCTTATCTATGATGCCCGAGTGGGGTATTGTGTCAAATGCCTTTGCTAGGTCCAGATAGGTTGTGTGGACTACCTTCCCTTCATCTATGGCTTTGGTGACTGTTTCAAAGAAGTCGACCAGGTTCAAAAGGCAGGATCTGCCCTTGACGAAGCCAAATTGGGTAGGATCTAGTGTCTGTAGGTCCTCAATGTCTTTGTTTATGAGCTCCATGATGATCCTCTCCATAGCCTTGCAGACTAGGCTAGTCAGGCTTATGGGGCGATAGTTTCCAGGGTCCGTAGAAGCTCCACCTTTGTGGAGTGGGACCACTGTTGCTGTACGCCATTCTGTGGGCACATATCCTGTAGTGAGGCTGAGATTGTACAGCTGTTTTATTTGCAGGATTAGTTCTTCTTGGAGTTCATGTAGGACACAAGCCGGGACGCCATCTGGTCCCATGGAAGCAGTGTTTTTTGCTTTGGAGAGGGCAGCCTTCACTTGAGCATCAGAGTTGTTTGGGAGGCAGCCCTCTGCTGGGATAGATACTTGCTCTTTTGGGGGTGGAGGGGTGGAGAAGTTTGCACTGAACCTGTCTGCCAGGATATTGGCGATGTCTGTGGGTTCAGTGTATTTTTTGTCATTTAGAATCAACTCAGAACAAGTCTGGGAGTTGCATCCCAGGTTCCTAACATAACTGAAAAAAGCCTTATGATTATCTTTAGTGTCCTGTGCAATTTTTCTCTCGAAGCTGGCCTTGGAGGATTTTATGAGGTATCGTAATTTTTTGCTAGTACTGATCAGAGCTGCCTTCCCTATTAGGGATTTTGCTCTATCATGTAGTAGCTTCCTCCTTCTGTTGTACAGTTTATTTATGGCTGGGGTCCACCAGACTGGACGCCTGCCTTTGGATGATTGAGTCTTGGTTTTGTTTGGGATAGCATGATCCATGCATTCCTGGAGATGTCAGTAGAATGCGTTTATATAGGATTCTCCAGTTTGGGACGTAGTTTCCACTGGCCCTGGGGCCTTGAAGGATTCCACTTCAGTTTTGAGAAGTGAGAAGTTTGCTTTTGAGAAGTTTTTCACTGTGGTTTTCTGGGTTGGGGGTGGGGTCGGGATGTGGATATCCAGTGAAATTAATTTATGGTCTGATCTTACCAATGAGAGATATACTTCTGGTATGGAGCATAGAGTACCCATGTTGGTAATGATTAGGTCTAGTATGTTATCCCCTCTTGTGGGAGTGGTGACTAGTTGTTCCATAGCATTTGAGTTTATAATTTCCAGGAACCTTTGGGCTAAGGTGCTGGGGCTTGAGTAGTGCTCCCAGTCTATGTTTGGGTAGTTGAAGTCACCCAATATAATGGTGTTCGGAGAGATCTTCATGTTCTCCAGTGTTTTCAGGAAAGCCGAGTGGGATTCCTGACTTTGTGAGGGTGGTCTGTAGGATGCTATAAACTGAAAAGCAGTCTTGCCCACTGTTAGTTGCACATGGATGATCTCCGATACGTGCAATGCCACTAACCTGGAGGTGTGGATATCCTTGATAAATATGGAAACTCCCCCTCCTTTTGTGGTTCGGTCCGGGTTTTGGGGCCGAAAAGCATGATATGAGGTATAACCTGGTAGTGCTGGTGTGCTCTCTGGAGCCTTGAACCAGGTTTCTGTCACTGCACAGATATCGATGTTCTCCATACTGAGGAGAGCTTTGAGTGCGTGCATCTTGAGGTTAAGACTTCTGGCGTTTAGCAGCATTACCCTTAGTTTCTTGTTCCTTGTGCTGTCTATGGAGGTGGGTTTGACTTTTGAGCCTTGCCTAAAAAAGGCACTATAGGGGTGGCAAGAGCCTTTGCCAATATCCGAAAGCCCAGTGGTGACAGGTATTGGTAACATATCTAAATATGATTGTAGATTCTTTATACAAAACCCATTGCTCTTACTACTATTGGAACTATCTGGGTATCTTTCTTCCACATTGCTCTCATTTCTGCCTGCAAATCCTGATATTTTATGATTTTGTGTCTCTTTGTATGCAAGACACTGTAGTCACTGGGTGTGGTCATTTCAATGATCAATGCTACTTTTGTCTTCTTTTCAATGACCACTATATCCAGTTTTCTAGCATCTATCTTTTGAACTGTTGGTAATGGATGATTCCATGTGATGTAGACTTCATCATGTTTGATGATGCTTTGTGGATCATGTTTCCAGTATTTTTCAACCACTTCAATACCATAATGTTTGCACAATTCCCAGTGCAACAGTCTTGCCACTTTTAATATCTGCTCTATATCTGTGTGCTTTTAATCATATAGTTCTGAAATAAAGGAAGTTATAGGAAAAAGTAGTTTGCAGAGGTGATGATGACCAGAACATCGGCCTATTAAGGACATTGCTAAGTTAAATAAAGTCTGTTTTTTCAGTCTTATAATGGACACACAAGTATGAGTGAAGAACAATGATGAATAAAGAGAAAAAGATGCTGAGAGCTGAATCTTTACGAGTGTAAACCACTAGTCACAAAGAAAGAGTTAGAAGAAATTCTGCCTATACTTTGGAACTGGTTTAGTGAAAACTAGTTTATATGGCACATAACACTGGAAGAAAATATAAGAGTTCTGAATGTCTGTATTACAGAGGCAGAATGGGTCTGCACCCATACATGTCTTCCAGGCAGAAGGAAATTTATTGTACATACTGAAGGGTATTTGCAACAGAATGGAACCTATAGACACAACATTCAAATGCTTTCTTAGAGCAAGATGCTGTTACTAAAGTGGTAATATTTTGAGGGTCTATATTGCATTATCGGAGTTTCAAAACTTTGAATCTGATATGGTCGACACCATATAATCTAAGTCTTGAAAAATTGAAAATGTAATAAAACACAACAACCTACAAAAACAAACCATTTAAATGCTCTATGCAGAGGACAAGCCCCCATGCACCCCCCACATCCCCGCTACTTAAATATACCAACTCCGAGATTGCACTACAGTGCAGAAAAAGGAAATCTTCCCTTTCCGTGCTGTACGGACATCTCCGTTAAAAGATTCGAAGTTTCAAGACTTCGATCATATGGTATTGACCATATCAGATTTAAAGTTTTGAAATTTCGATCTTCTGATATAGACCCTATTTTGATGCCCCTAATAGAGCAGTGGTAAATGTTTAATGATGTTGTTGGAGATGTGAGGAAGAAAATATATTGTACTTGGGTTCACATGTGGATTTTTATCCCTATGCATAAATTCTAGACTGCACATATATTTTCTTTTAGCAATTAGCAAGAAATTAAATGTTTTGCTCAGGAAGTTGCAATAAGGCCACCAACACAGGAGACTAAATGGAATGGACATGCTGGGATTTTGAACTCTGCTAGTATGATAACAGAATCTGATGTCGTAAGATATGCAGTTACCTTAAGCTGCTTCTGTGAAATTATCTTTTAATTTTCATTCATTGATTAATATTCTCAACTTCAGATGATATTACATCAAGTCCAAAACCAAATTTAACATTATTTTCTTTGTTTTCATTAAAGTTAATTGCCTTGATTTGAATATTATTTAGTTATTACAGTCCTTGAATACAGTTCACTCTGCCTACAGTGACTTTGATCTGCATGTATTAGTTTGAACACAGGTGGATTTCATTACTGCAGATATTTTGCTGCTGCTGTTTATTATTTGACTCACTGAGGTATCTCATAATATTCTGTAGTGTCACCAACAATAACATTGTGCTGTTTTTGTTTGGCTCTGCTATTTGTTCTTCATGAAATAGTCTTAATTTTTTCTTGGTCTGTTTCTTCACACACACACCCCCCCTCCAACCATCAAGCCAACTCTGGATGGCTTGGTTTATTGGTCTTCCTTCATTATTTACAATTTAAATGTGGATTACAATTTAAATGTGGATTAGACAGGTATAAATTAGGCCATCATAAGGCAAAGTTAATAGTTTTTCACCTAACATGAATACTGCTGAAGCCCTGCTGGGCTTTGTGAGTGAATGTGCTTCCACACACAGTTCAACCCCAACTACAGTGCAGAAATTTGGTTGGTAGGCCAAGCATCTATTTTTATTTTACATTTGCTTACTAGGGTAGTATTAAGGGCCTCACGTGTTTCACCACTAAGACTTCTCTAGGATAGTAGCTTTGAGGTTGAGGTGAGTTTTTTGACATCCATCTCTTGGGCCCATACTAAGATGGTTCCACCTTGTGTTCTGCTGTCAGTAGTTTGTTTATAGCCTTTGATAAGGGACATTAATAAAAGCTTTGCTATAGTCCCTTTACGTCACTTGTATTGCCGCTTTACTTAGAAAATCTTTTTGTTATATCAGGACACACAATAAATATATTTCGCAATACCTTTTTGCTATGAAATTGTGTTGTTCTACATATTACTCTCCTATGAAATCAAAATAAATCATAATCATTTCCCTGAATATTTTTTGCTGTCTTTCTCTACCACTGAGCTCAGACTGTTCATCTCACAGATATGACTGACATTTTGGATTTGTGTATACATACATATGAACAAGCTAAGGATATCAGAAGGTATTTTTCTAACTATCTAGTTACTATATCCTGTATCATGCTCTGAACACCAGCACACATAAAGCCACATGTAGAATAAAGTGGGTAAAATATTTAAATGTGTTCATAGTTCATAGGTAGGTACTAGGCTATCAGCCCAAGGGCCTAAGTAAGCTAGGCAACAAGGCTCCCTGGCTTACGCCACCCAAGAAAGTTATTTTCCTGTGCCACTGTCGAGCAGAGCCACAGAAGTGATCCCCGGGGTGTATTTCCTATTTCCCATACACTCGTCAAGATTTTTCTTAAAGAGTGCTAATGAGGAACTTTGCTTGACATAGATGGGTAACTTGTTCCAGAGTATGGGAAGTCTCTGGGACAGGAATCTATCCCTCCAGCATGTCCTGTTTATTGTGGTGACAAGGTTTAGGTCCCTAGAGCATGTAGCTCGGAGGGATTGGGATTTAGACAATCCTATCATTTCGTTAGTGATTAAAGGAACCATCGGACTGAGTATAAATCTTGAAAACATTTAAATATTCATAGAAAAAATGTTTTACTATAATTCTACTTATGAATATGGGAATGGGTAATTGTAAATGATTTTATTTTAATGCCAGCCCTCTTCTGTGTACAAACTTTAGGCAAATGTATTATCCTGCTTTTGTTGTAGACTTAAATTTGGCTTCATTAAAATAAAAAAATGCAATAAAGTAAAACTCTAATGTATCCATGTAATAATAACAGTCTTCAAAAATAATGTGTTTTGTGGAATGTATCTAAGTGTAGTACTGAGGTTACCCTGCAATTAATTTTGAATTAAGCAGGAGTATGTACTGCATAATGGCTTAAATTTTGCCATGCTGTGTTTTCTAGGCCGTTTAACATTTTTACATGATAATGGCTCTTAGGGTATTTAAGACACATTTTTAGGTTTAGTTACTGTAGTTTGAAAAGTTATTAATAATTGTTGTTATTAATAATAATACCGCTAGTTAGTTAGGTATACTTACCTAATGAAAATATTTTCGTTCTTTTCAAAAGTGCCCATAGACAATGGCTCCATAATAGATGTAATCTACAAGGAAAATAAAAATAAAACTTCTTTTAAAATCTGAATCAAGACAAATTTTGCCATTTGTTGTTTGCTGTTTTGCAGTTCTGTTTTTCAAAAGCACTCACAAAGTACATGTATCACAAAATCAGGCACAGAGATACAGTCTGTTAACACCTGAAGTTAATACAATGCTTCAATGCATAACCGTAAGGGTGTGCATAACAGATCCAGTTACTGACAGGAGACCAGATAGATGATGTGCAATGTCAGCTGAACAATGGGGAGGAAATTCTAATGTTTGTATTACGAGGGTCAAGGTAGACAATGGCAGAATGGAGATATGGGATAAAGGGTATTTACCTAAAATATGAAAATTGAAGGTTTTAAGATTTTATATGTGGAGTCTGGAAGAAAAAAACACATTCTTAGTGATTAGTGCAAGAGAATGGAGTGGAAGGGAAGAAGAAATAATCAGCACCTTGCGCCAATGTACATGCTTATATTGGATTGTAATATGCAATGTTTCAAACAAACGTTGGCTTGTCAAATTAATAAAGGTTTGGCCTGCTTTTTCTTATTAATTTTTTGTACTAAGAATGTACTACAGGCAGCATGAAACAAAAATAATTTTCTGTTTTTATTGTTTGGTATATTTGAAGAAAAAATAAACATCTTTTTTCATGCTCATGTGTAAAGAGCAGCCTCATTTGTTTGTGAAATTTGGGAAGACTGGTAAGCCTATGGATTGGTTGATATTTAACTCTGATACCACTTTGGGAAGGAAGGAGGGATTAGTTCTGGGTGATATTCTTTGTTTGTGAAAAAGCCTGTAACTCTGAAACTCTTCCAGCAGACGTGATAGCTAATAGAAAGAGGATCTTCCAAGATAAAAACTTGAGATCCCAAGTAGCTACTGGCTCAAAGGGCTGTCGAACTAGGCACTGTAAGACTAAGGTCAAATCCCAAGGTGCTACAGGGTCTTTGAAAGGGGGTTTTAAATGCAGAGCACCTTTAAGAAAAAAATTTGCATAGACGATAAGACATCAAGGAATGGTCATCAAATCTGTTATGAAAGTTTGAAATGACAGCCAAATCAACCATAATTATAGATGTAGAGGCCATTTCAAGAAGGCAGCTAAATATTCCAGGACCTTATCAACTGATGCTGGACTTTCCTCAAAAACTGAGGAATCAATGGAATTGGGGGAAAGGCATATAGGAGTGACAGGGGCCAATCGAGAAGAAGTGTGTCTCTCAGGGATTCCCAGTGAGGGGGGATTATGGCAAAGTAGCTGCTGCATTTGTGGTTTATGGGAGAAGCGAACAGGTCACAGCAAGGTTGACCACATCAACAGAGGATCTTCGTTGCTACATTGGGATTGAGAGACCACTCATGAGGCAGGAGGATACATCTTCTCAGTTTGTCCGCAATCATGATGGAGTTCCCTGGGATAGGTATTGCTATCAGAAAGTGGTTGGAAGTGATTGCCCATTGAAAAATTCTTAGAGTTTCCCGACATAGAGAGTAAGATCTGGTTCCTTCCTGTTTGTTGATATACCAGACTATGGACATGTTGTCTGGTTGGAATGCAATTGCCCTGAATGAAGGTCATCTTGGAATGCTTGCAATGCTAAAAGCACTGCCCTCAGTTCTAGGATGCTGATGTACAAATTGGCCTCTTGCGGGAACCAAGTGCCTTGAACAGTCTTTTACAGAAAATGCCCCACCACCCTATCTGGGAAGTGTCTGTGGTCACTACAGCCTTGGGCTGGGTGGGGGAAAAGGTATGACCCCAGAGATATCTCTTCTGGCTTCATCCTCCAAGATAAATCCTTTTTGCAGTGATTTGTTACCAAGACTGGATGGGACATGGGGTGTATTAGAAGAGACCACTGTGATGCCAAGAGCCATTGAAGCAGCCTCATCTGATTCCTCGCTAGGGGAAATAACATTGTCATTGCTGCCATAGTCCCCAGAGCTTGTAGCACCAGATGAGCATGGACTTTGTTTTGAGAAATGATTACTTGAAGTTGTGATCTTAGGTTCAACAGCCTGTGGGAAGGAAAGGAGGCTACACAGGATACCATATTTAATCTTGCTCCGATGAACTCCAGTTGTGACTTTTCTTTGTTGACTGTAATGCCTAAAGTTTTGGCAAGATGAAGAATGAAGTCTATGGTGTAAAGCAGTAGATTCCTGGATGGGGCGGTGAGGAGCCAGTCATCTAGATATGGAAACAGCCAGAATCCTTGTAGTCTCAAATGAGCTGCTATGACTGCCATGCATTTGGTGAACACCCTGAGTGCTGTGGTGAGACCAAAGGGCAGCACTCGGAATTGGTAATGGCTGGCTCCTAGCCGGAAGTGGAGATATCTTCTAGAGTGCTTCTCCGTCTTTATATGGTAATATGCATCCTGAAGATCTAAAGAGCACATCCAGTCATCTTTCTCTAGAAAGAGAAGGATAGACTAAACTGTGACCATCTGGAATTTTGTCTGTTGTACAAATTTGTTTACTAGGCTGAAATCCAGGATTGGTCTCCAGTCCCCTGTCTTTTTTGGCAGTAAAAAGAATCTTGAGATGAATCCAGATCCTATTTGGTCTGGTGGGACTACTTGGATGACTCTTTTTTAAAGCAACTTTTAAATCTCTACTGCTGCTAGATCCCTGTGACTGGTTGGAACATTGGGGATTCACTTTTAGGGCTGGCAAAAAATTGAAGGAGATGTGGTAACCTCTGATAATTATTTTCTGCACCCAGGTGTCCGAGGTTATTGTAAGTCAGGTTGAATGGTGCAGAGAATATTCCCCCAACTGCCTCCTGAGGTAAGCAATTGGGCCTCCATTCAGGAGCACTGCTAGGGTTGACCAGAATAGGAATCTCTGGAGCCCTGGTTACACAGACCCCCCTCTGCTATGGGAGGAGAGTCTTCCAGAAGAGGTCCCCCCTCTGCCCCCGGGGGGGGTACTCACCACATATGTCCCAGATAGGCCCTTGTGTCTTCTTGAACCACGTTTTTCCACTCCTTTGATTCCTGGAGTAACGTCGTTGTGGAGTGAAAAAGCAAACGCCCACAACAGAAAGGGTCTTTCTGTCTTTCTCACATGTAGCTAGTGTGTCTCTAACTTTTGGGCCAAATAAGGAAGTACCATCAACAGGAGCATTGATAAAGGAAGACTTAAGGGTTCCATGAAATCACACAAGCACATCCAGGTGTGACGTCTAATGGCAATGCCTGTACCCACTGCTCTTGACATCCCTTCAGCTGGATGAGCAATAAGCTGCATGGACAAATTTGAAATCGACTCCAGGGTAGCAAGCTGAGAGGCAACCTTATCTCGAACCTTGTCAGACACTGCTGCTGCAAGGGTGTCAGAAAGCTTAGTTATCAGATAGGTTCATAGGTTCATAGGTTCATACTAGGCTATCTGCCCGAGGGCATTTACAAGCCTAGCCCATCGTTTTGTGGCTTACGCCACCCCTTTAGTATGGGGAACTATACCCATTATTTTGCTGTGCCTCTGTCGAGCAGTGACACTGAGGTAATCCCTGGGGTATATCTGCGATCTCCCATCCATTGGTCAAGATTTCTCTTGAACAAGGCCAGCGAGGTGCTCTGCCTCACATGTACCGGGATTTTGTTCCACAGCATAGGGAGTCTTTGGGTGATGAATCTATCCCTCCAGCACGTCCTATTAATAGCCGTGCCGTAAGGTTTAAGTCTCCCCTTGTGGCTCTGATGGATCTAGATTTTTGAGGTGAAGCATATTCATCAAATCTGGGTTTGACATGGCCTTGTATGTTAGGCAAAGGTCACCTCTGAGCAAGCGGTAAGTGACTGAATAGAGCTGGAGTTCTTTCAGTCGGGCAGCATAGGACAGATTTTGAGACCCTTTATCCTTTTGGTGAGGAACTTTGTGGCCTCTCCAGCTGCTACAAGTGTCGGGTCAGATACATCCCAATGGGGCATTGTACTCAATCATTGGTCTGATGAGTGATGAGTAAAGGGAGACTATGACCTCCCTTGATCTAGATGAGAATCCCTTCATGATAAGGTGGGCAATGTAGAAGGTCTTCCTAACTACTTTAGCTACATGGGTGTCGAATGACAGACTACTATCAACCTGGGTCCCCAGGTCCCTGATAACTTCTTCTGTGCTCAGTGGATTGCCACCTATTTGGTAGCTAGGGTAACCTTGTTTTTCCCAAAGGGTATGACTATGCATTTTGGCATTTAACTTCAGGCCGTGGCTCTGGCACCAGTTATCCATTTCTGTGAGACCCTTCTGAAGGATATCTGTGTCAGATGTGTTTTCTACTATGTTTGCAGTCATCTGCAAACTTTGTCAGCCATAACCCTCCTGTGTTTGCTTGTACTTCAGAAAAGTAGATGCCAAACAAGAGTGGGCCCAGGACTGAGCCCTGTGGGACACCACTTGTGACAGGCTTTGAGTCTGACATGGCGCCAGCAACTCTGACCCTGTGGGTTCTGTCACTCAGCCAGTTTGCAACCCATCTTGTGATGTATGGGTTAACATTTAAGCTGATGAGTTTTTCAATGATACCTGAGTGGGGTATTGTATCAAGGCCTTAGCCAGATCGAGGTAGGCTGTATGGACTGCCTTTCCTCAATGGCTTTGGTGACTGTTTCAAGAAGTCAACCAAGTTTAAAAGGCATGATCTGCCTTTGACAAAGCCAAACTGGGTTGGATCCAAAGTCTGCAAATTCCTATGTCTTTATTTATGAGGTCCATTATGATCCTCTCCATGGCTTTGCAGATAAGGCTTGTCAAGCTAATGGGCCGGTAATTTCCAGGGTCGGTGGAGGCACCGCCTTTGTGAAGTGGGACCACAGTTGCAGTGCGCCACTCCTGATCCAGAGGTAAGACTTTGATTAAACAGCTGTCCTAGCTGTGGGTTTAATTCCTCATTGAGTTCGTGGAGCACACAGCCGGGGACACCATCAGGTCCCATGGATGCTGTGTTTTTGCTTTGGAGAGAGCAGTTCTCACTTGGGCGCTGGAGATGTTTGGGGGCTGCAATCGCTTGGTATAGATATCTCTCCTTTGGGGAGGGGAGAAGTTTGCACTGAACCTGTCAGCCAGTATGTTGGCAATGTCTGTAGGATCAGTAATCTTCACATCATTTTGAACTAGTTCTGAGCATATCTGGGAGTTTCCTCCTAGGTTTCTAACATAGCTAAAGAAGGCCTTATGATTGTCTTTTGAGTCTTTAGCTATTATACTCTCGAAATTTGCTTTGGATGATTTTATGAGAGCTCTTAGTTTTTACTTATAGTGATCAAGGGTGTCTTACCTTTTAAGGATTTTGCTCTATCTTGTAGTAGCTTCCTCCTTTTATTGTAGAGTTTGTTTATGGCTGGGGTCCACCAGACTGGACGCTTGCCTTTGGTACTAAGAGTCTTTGTTTTGTTTGGGATTGTCTTATCCATGCAGTCCTGCAGGTGCTGGTAGAAGGCATTTGTAAGTGATTCAGCGGCTTGAGTACTGTTTTCCGCTCGGGGCCTTAAAGGAGACCACACTAGTCTTTAGAAGTGTGAAGTCGGCTTTTGAGAAGTTCTTTACTGTGGTCTTTTTTATTTCAGGTGGGGGTGGGATGAGGACCTCCAGCGAGATTAGTTTGTGATCTGATCTCACCAGTGAGGGGTATACTTCCGGTGTTGAACATTGTGCTCCCATGTGATCCCTTTGAAGTAGAATAAAATGTGCCAAGAAGTTCAAGGACTCGATAGCAAAGGTTGTTCATAGGTAGGTACTAGGCTATACGCCCGAGGGCATTTATAAGCCTAGCCAGAGTATGTTGGCTTTCACCACCCCATTGATTAATTAACTGAGCCTCTGTCAAGCAGAGCCAATGAAGTGATCCCAGGGGTGTATTTTCTGTTTACCATCCACTCGTCAAGGTTTCTCTTGAAGAGTGTTACTGAGGGGCTCTGCCTGATGTAATTTAGAATTTTGTTCCAAAGCACGGGGAGTTTCTGTGACAGGACTCTATCCCTCCAGCATGTTCTATTTATTGTTGTGGCAAGGTTTAGCTCACTAGAGTGCAGTGTGGCTTGCAATGACTTGGATTTCTTTAGGTGGAGCATGTCCATCAATTCTGAGTTGGACATGGCTTTGTAAGTCAGACAGAGATCACCTCTGAGTAAGAGATATGCCACTGAATACAGCCAGAGTTTTTTTCAGTTGGGCTGCATAGGACATATGTTTGAGGCCAGAAATCCCCTTGGTGAGGTACTTTTGTGGTCTTTCCAGCTGTTGAAAGTGTCTTGTGAGGTACATCCCAAATGGGACATTGTACTCTATGATGGGTCTAATGAGTGATGAGTAGAGGGGCACTATAACCTCTTTATTTCTAGATGCAACCCCTTTAGTAATTAGATGGGCCACATAGAAGGATTTCCTAACTACTTTGGCAATATGATTGTCAAAGGAGAGATTACTATCTACCTGGGTCCCCAGATCTCTTATTACCTCTTCTGTATTAAGGGAGCTGCCACCTATGTGGTAATTCGTGGGTGTTTTGTTTTTCCCAAGTGGGATGACTATGCATTTTTTGGCATTTAGCTTGAGGCCATGACTTTGACACCAGGTGTCCATTTCAGTAAGGCCCTTTTGGAGGATGTCCGTATCAGCTGGAGAGTCAATTATGACTCCCAGTTTGTAGTCATCGGCAAACTTGGTTAGCCATAGTCCTCCTGTATTTGCCTGTACTTCTGAGAAGTATATGCCAAACAGTATGGGGTCCAAGGACCGAGCCTTGCGGGACATCACTTGTGACTGGTTTAGAGTCGGACCTGGAGCCCGCTATTCTTACCATGTGAGTTCTGTCCGTAAGCCAGTTGGCAACCCATCTCGTGATATAGGCGTTTATGTTCAGGCTGGTGGGTTTTTCTGTAATACCTGAGTTGGGATTGGTGTTGAAAGCCTTGGCGAAGTCAAGGTAGGCTGTGTGAACCACCTTTCCCTTGTCTATGGCCTTGATAACTGTCTCAAAGAAGTCAACCAGATTTAGTAGGCATGATCTGCCCTTAACAAACCCAAACTGGGTCACGTCAAGTGTTTGGAGGTTCCCAATGTCTTTGTTAATGAGTTCCATCATGATGCGCTCCATAGACTTTGCAGACCAGGCTAGTCAGGCTTATGGGGCGATAGTTACCAGGGTCAGGTGTGGTCCCTCCTTTGTGGAGAGGAATATCCGTTGCTGTCTGCCATTCAATGGGCACATAGCCTGTGGAGAGGCTGAGGTTGAACAGCATGTTTAGGGGGGGGGGGTTGCTTCCAAAATCTGTCCATCATCTGAAACTCTCAGTTAGGAGGCTGGGCAGTTGAACTCTCTTTGGCGAGTTCCTTTTTGGTGTCCGCCACCACCACCATGGCATCCACTGCTAGAGCCTTAGACCAATGGGTCTGATCTTCTGGGGCTGAAAGAACCTTATCCGGTCTCTGGGAATAGGGTCTATGGAGTTAAGAGCCTTCCAGGCTTGCTGAAAAATCAACTTAACTAGGTTGTCAGTGGGCAGGGTCACCCAAGAAGTAGAAGGGCAGCCACAAAAAGCTTTCAGGAACACAGATTCCTCACAGGATGGGTTGGAGGACTTCCAGTCACCTCTCTGTTTTAGTATTTCCATGATGCCTCCAAAGGAGACATCTTCCAGGGGGTGACCATGGGGGCCCTTCCCCTTTATCATAATCTGTGTCTTCAGTGACCAATTCTTCTGAATCTATGTGCTTCCTATTGCACGTCTTCTTATGGGGTGGCCCCTCAGGGGGAGATTCTGAAGAGGGCTCCAAATAGGGGGGGGTGCTGTACCACCCCGGTGTCTTGCAGCTCTTGTGCCTGCTGTCCAAACATAGCAGATTGTGAAAGCTGTGAACCAGAGGAAACAAAAATATGGCATTACGATAAGGATGGAACCAGCTGGGACCTTGCTGAGGCCAAAGCTCTCTCCATAATCTGGAAGGCAGGCCTGCCTGAAGAGGAATGGGAACTCAGAACTGTGAAAGACAACCTTAGACCGGGGGTCACATCCTATTCTGATGAGCCACCACCCAGAGTAGGAGCCGAGAGAGGGCTCAAAACTGACATGGCCATGAGAGCCATAGACAGCACCATGGAGACAACTGGAACTGGTCCAAGGGTCTTAGAACCAACAGCCAAACCATGGCTTTGGGTGTGCAATGGTCCAAAGGAGCCAAAAACCACAGAGTGGACTCCGGCACCGAGGTGAGACCCACTGTTGGCACCGAGGCAGCTGGCACAGGGAGTGTCAAAGTGGGGGGCTCCAAGCCCTCAAAGGAGGTTGAAGGAGGAAAAACTGGTAAAGTCCTTGGAGAATAAGCCTCAGCTCTGGGTGGGAGAGAGGTTTGTGATGGTGCAGGGAGGCCTCTTGCCGCCACGAGCTGATTCACTAATCTGATTACATCCATTTCTGAGAGACTCCTGGAGGAATGAACTGATATTCCCAAAGAGAACTCAGGCCTATCCAAAAATGGTCTTGGTTATTGACCCAAAAAGGGGTCTATTAAATGGGAATATCTAGTCCTGGGCATAACTAGCAGGTTGACTTTCAGCACTATAGGTTTTTGAATGGAGGGGGATTGGGATCCATATAAGAGGATAGATGTGGTTGAGCAGAAACTATTGTCGGTGCCGAAGAGGTCTCCGGCGTCGAAGTAATGGTCGGTGCCAAAGTGATTTGTGTCTTAGATAGTTCAATAACTGACGGCACCAAAGAGGGTTTAGTTGTTTTCAGGGCTGAATGCGATATTGTACATTTTCGGTACTTTGGCTTCCTCTTCCAAAGAAACTGTTGGAGCCTGTGATTTTTGGTTTTTAGCTTCATGTGCCATAGGGGAGGTTGGCACAGAGTGGTTTCTTTTCTTAGTCTCTGGTTTAGGAGATTTTGAAGTCTCTGCCTTAGATAGGGCTTCCATAAAAGAACATTTGAATAGGCCTTTTAGAATAAGTTTATTGCACCTGTCTGCTAGAGTATGGATGCTAAAGCCCTGACAAATTGTACAAGTTAAGTCCAAGTGAGGGGCACCTAAACAGTACATGCAAGAACGATGCCCATCAGAATTGGGCATCTTTCTGCCAAAGTCGTGCCACTGCTTGAATCCCGATGTCTCCTTTTGTTTTTCTGCCATATCCAAAAATATATATTTGTGTCACAGATACACTCACACAACAAGGAAAGATGGAAGAAAATTGTTTTTTTTTTAAGATATACCACCAATGGTATAAGGAGAATACCCAAAATGTGTAAGAGAAAAAAAGGGAAAAGAGAATATCAGCAATGGTATATGAGACTACCAACTGTAATAAAGAGAAGCAGGAGGCCCGTTACCACAATGGTAAAGAGGGTTAGCGCAGGGTAAAGGGAAGGGTAGAAATGGTCAGAAATACATTCACTCACTCACAACAAAATCGCAAAACTATCGAATAAGGGTTTTTAAAATGACAAAGAAAACTATATAGAAATATATAGAAATATTAAAGCACTTAGCTGAGAGCATCGGCTGATGCATCCAATTTTCTACATGGGGAACGAGATCTGGGGTAATGGGAGAGAGGCATTCTGGGTATAGCCTTAGCTCAAGAGTTTTTGGCTGGACCGAGCTATGTATTATGGCTGAGTCTGTTCCCATGGGTTGGAACCAAACCCAAAAGTCAAGATTGAATTCAGTTTGACAACATCAGATTAAATGTTACATATTCAGTACAAACAGCCACAGGCATTTATAGCAATTGTAACTTACCATAAATAAGCTAAGACTAGCAGTCAGTATATTCAGTGGGATTCCATTTTAGGATAGTTTGATAGTTCTCCAGAGGGCGTGAAGTTGTGAGATAGAAGCTCTAGACCAGACTACAAAGAACCAGCCTAAGAGATATGTCTCCAACGAATGTGACCTAAGAGATATGTCTCCAATGAATGTGATAAAAAAATGTGAAGATGTCTTGAAGGGAACATATTTCTTTCACTATGTATGTCATATATTTTGCAGCTGCATGGGAAAAACTAAAGGAGTGGGGTTGTTAGCATTACATTTCACAATTTACTCTTGAGAAGCACCACCTCAAATTGTATCATCATTATACAATCAGAAATATTTTCATTCTTTTCAAAAATATCCGGCCCAACATAATGGTACTGGTTTACATTATAGTATATTTGATAACCTATAAAACAAGTATTTGTTTTGATAATTGTTGATAATAGCAAGCTCATCAAAGTGGATTAACAATACTGTATATTGAGAAACGTCTTTGCTGTACTTATTTTCACTGAGATGGGATTATTTAGTAAGATGCCACATATTAATGGCATAAACCAGTGAAACATGGGAGTCATGCAGTTGAATAATCTGTACGTGTAATCACGTTTACACCAGAAATCACTTTTTTAAGTAACCTTTTCATTATCCAAGGGTCCAGAGGTGTAGCTAGGATGG
Organism: Protopterus annectens; assembly: GCF_019279795.1. Taxonomy (NCBI): domain Eukaryota; kingdom Metazoa; phylum Chordata; order Ceratodontiformes; family Protopteridae; genus Protopterus; species Protopterus annectens. Next base: position 470,062,600 of record NC_056734.1, on the reverse strand, counting down.
GAAAATAGGGTGAATGCCCTCGGCACAAGGTCTTAAGGAGCTTGATTGTCAAATGCTGGTGGTGCAGAAGTGCAGTGTTGGTGTTCAGAAAAGAATACTGATACCATATTTTTGGTTACATCATAAGTGCTGAAGTGCTTCATGTATGGTACTTTAACTGTAGTAAACCACTTATTATGTTTGCAGTAGTAAGTGGCTAGCTACAGTTTCATACCAGGAGAAATATTTTTAACTACAAACAAGACCACTTTTTTTTTTCACTGCTCAACTCAGAGTTGAGGTGGGAGTCAGACTGTAGAACTAAACAAGGCACAAGACAACCTAGTTTATATTTCAAGGACCACTCAACAGTTACATGTGTTTGCAAACTCTTCCCAATGTCAGAGCTGGCTATAAGTGCATCAGTGTTGTACATTTGTATTGGAGTAGATATAACATGTATTATCATGTGTGGTGACAGACCTACTCTTCTTAACTAATATACATTTACTCATCTCTAAGACAGGAGTCAGGCACAACGGATTGCTTTTAATGGACTAATTTCCATTCAGGTCAACTGAACTCAGTAGCTAGATGAAACCACTGTTATTATGAAAATGCATTTAATTCTGTTAATAAACAAGGAAGACTTTAATGTGGCTAACTTGCCTTTTTTTAAAGAAAAGCATGGAAGAAATTTCTACCTGACAGCAAGGCCCTGGATTAACACAGTGTCTTGTTATAGGTGACTGCCGGAAAGTGGTATTTATTATGTGTTACAGTTTATGCCAATCACTTTGAAAATTAGCCTTTGCTGCTGTTAATATGTAATGAATGCATATGGGTTAGCCAAGACCAGATTACTGGGGTAATTAAAAGCCCTGTGGATTTTCATTTTGCATTATTTTGTTTTCCACTTTCTGGCAACAGAAAACATAAGAGGAGTCTCATCTGAGACAGATACATACTAACCAATGAGCTAGCTGCACTGCAGTGTGTGGCATTTATTTATTTATTGATGTATTTGTTAAATGGCTGCATGGTCTGATTCACAGACCAGTTTCAGTCATCCCTGTGACCAATGACATACAGTATACATGCAACTCATATTTAGATAGCTGTTGCTGCACGCATTATATTATACACGAGTAAGTGAGTATGATTAGATAAAAATAATATATTGCCTGTTGTTGTATAGATATCTATCTGATAATTATACAATAATGCATATTACCATTAACTGGGAAAACTACTCATGTACCAACTTTTGTGCTCAACATTTTCTGAAATTCATAAATTCCAATGCCTTGGATCAACGTATCCACACCCCCACCAGGGGCAGCAATATCCTAGACCTGGTCATTACCAACATGGGCAACCGGTGCTCCACACCATAGGTCAATTTCTCATTGGTCAGATCCACCTACAAGCTAATTACCCTAGACATCCACATCCCTCCTCCACCCCCCATTAGGGAAACCACCGTAAAAAATTTCTCCAAAGCCAACTTCACGCTTCTTAAGACAGAAGTGACAAACTTCACGACACCCATGCTGATGGACAATAGAGGTATGACTGCTGAATCCTTCACAAATGCACTTTATAAGCACTTACATGTGTGCATAATCCCTAACAGAACCAAGATGCTATCCTCCAAAAAAAGGAAGCCAATCTGGTGGTCCCCTGCCATAAACAAACTCTACAAAAGAAGGAAGAAATTGTTGCAAAAAAGAGTAAAATCCCATGATTGGGGAAACTCCCTGGTCAGCCTCAGTAAGAAGCTGAGATCCCTCATAAAATCCTCCAAAGCTAGTTACGAAAACAAACTCGCCACTGACTCTAAAGACAACCACAAAGCATTCTATAGCTATGTCAAGAATCTCAGTGGCAATACTCAGATCTGCTCTGAGTTACAGCACAATCACACTAAATATACTGAACCAACTAATATTGCCAACATCCTGGCAGATAGATTCAGTGCTAACTTTACCCCCTCATCCCCTAAAGGGCCCATCTCTATATCGGAAGAATGCAAAGTTCCTGTAATCATGGCTACACAGGTAAAAAACACACTCTCTAAAGCTAAGAACACATCATCCATGGGACCTGAGAACATCCCAGGCTGCGTTCTACATGAACTACAGAAGGAACTGGTACCCAACCTAAGTACCATATTCAATCTTAGCCTCACCTCAGGCTATGTGCCCAATGAATGGCGCAAAGTGATGGTTATCCCACTCCACAAAGGGGGATCCACCACGGACCCTGGAAACTACTGCCCCATTAGCCTGATGAGCCTGATCTGCAAGGCTATGGAACATATTACAATGGAACTTATAAACAATGACACTGGTAATCTCCAAACTCTGGACCCCACCCAGTTCAGGTTTGTAAAAGGCAGATTATGTCTCCTAAACCTGATATACTTCTTTGAAGCGGTCACCAAAACTGTAGATGAGGGTAAGGTGGTTCACACAGCCTATCTAGACCTTGCCAAGACTTTTGACACAATCCCCCACTCCGGAATTATAGATAAATTCCCTAAACTAGGTATAAATCCCTATGTCACAAGATGGGTTGCCAACTGGCTCACTGACAGAACCCACTCTGTGAAAGTAGCAGACTCCAAATCCGACTTCAGACCAGTGACAAGTGGAGTACCACAGGGTTCAGTCCTGGGTCCTCTCCTGTTTGGTATCTACTTCTCTGAAGTACAGGCTAACACAGAAGGTCTTTGGCTAACGAAGTTTGCAGATGACTGCAAACTAGAAGCCATAATCCAAACTCCAAAAGATGTGGACATCCTACAAAATGGCCTCGCTGAGACAGATGCCTGGTGTCAAAGCCATGGCCTCAAGCTCAATGCCAAAAAGTCCATTGTCATTCCTTTTGGTAAAAACTCTGTACCCAAGAACTACCACATAGGTGGTAGCCTACTTAACACCAAAAGTGTGATAAGAGACCATGGGACACAGGTGGACAGTAGTATCTCCTTTGATAATCACATTGTCACAGTAGTCAGGAAATCCTTCTACGTGGCACACCTCATCACAAAAGGTTTCTCATCCAGGAAAAAAGAGGTCACTGTTTCTCTCTACTCGTCACACATTAGACCCATTATAGAGTACAATGTCCCTTTTGGTATGTACCTCACAAGACATCTACAAAAACTAGGAAAGCCGCAGAAACACCTCACAAAGAGGATTACCAGCCTCAAACAGATGCCTTAAGCAGACCGTCTCAAAAAACTGCAGTTTTACTCTGTCGCATATTGCCTACTCAGAGGCGATCTCTACCTAACATACAAAGCTATGTCAAACCCAGAGCTTTTGGACATGCTCCACTTAAAGAAATCCCAATCCCTCTGAGCTACATGTTCTAGGGACCTAAACCTTGTCACCACAATAAACAGAACATACTGGAGGGATAAATTCCTATCCCAGAGACTTCCCATACTCTGGAACAAACTATCTATCTATATCAAACAAAGCTACTCATTAGCACTCTTCAAGAAAAATCTTGATGATTGGATGGGAGATAGGAAATTCACACCAGGGATCAATTCTGTGGCTCTGCTCGACAGTGGCACAGGAAAATAATTTTCTTGGGTGGCAAAAGCCAGGGTACCTTTTGGCTAGGCTTATATAGGCCCTAGGGCCAATAGCCTAGTACCTACCTATGAACCCATGAACCAGCTCCACTGGCATAGAGAGATAATGTATGACTAGGTTTAAGGTGACTTGTGTTCAATTAGTGGCCCAGGAACTTAATGGAGCTTGCAGGGGGGCAGCAGCAGACAGTTGGTTTAGATTTTGATTTCAATTGTCCATTCATTGCTTTTTTTGGCAGCCAACAAAATTAAACCTAATACACAATAATAATAAACATCTCTTTCAGTTAACTGTACTAACTCCATGATCAAACAACAGTGGGGAATAGTGAAAACAGTACTAAAAACATAGAATAGACTCATTCACATATCAAGCCCTCTGTGCCAGACTAATGTACCAGCTTTCACTGATCTTCAAGAATTATGAAGAAAAGAAATATAACAAAATAAACCATGGCCAAGTGTAAGACAACCAAATATGTATGTGTGTAGGGCTGGCTTTTGGATAATTTAATTTATTTGGCCCAACAGGGCCCTGCTCCCTCAGGATGCCCAGCCCTAGACTATGCAAGGTTCATTGTGACTTACGTGGTACACAGATTTGTCTGAAAGTCACTATAGGAAAAGTACAAGCTAATTTCATACTTGTCATCTTGATACCACAGTAGCTACTACAAGTCCTGTTAGTGGAACAGACTACACTTCCCTTCATGCATTGCATGAGAAGCATAGCTCAGTATTATTAATACTACAGCTTCATACCACTAGTAATGCTCACAGTGTAGGTTTCTAATAATTTCATTGTAGGCAAACCGCTACAGCTGAGGGTTCAACAAAGTTTTCATCTCAAAATTGTGGTTGGATTAACAATCTGATTTTGTGTACCATTTCAGCTGCCATACAAAAGACAATAATACTGGGTTTAATTGTGAAGTAGCTTCTGACCACTAAGACTTGTGAGTGAATGTTACAAGTTAGACAATATGGCAAAGAAACCCTTCCTGCAGTCACAAACAAGATCAAAATCAAAAATAATCCTAGAGAAGTGAAACAAGACTTGTATAAGTGTGTGTGTGTGTGTGTGTGTGTGTGTGTGTGTGTGTGTGTGTGTGTGTGTGTGTGTGTGTGTGTGTGTGTGTCCTGAATAATAGGAAATTGAGGTGGGTAATAAAATCATTTGTTTGTATGAAAGTAAAAAATCAGTAATGGAGAGAGTTTGACTCATAAATGTACTGCATGACACATTTTAGAGTTGCATCCAAAACTGAGGATGGAGAAAAATGAAACGCAAAGCTACAAAATGGTCAAACTGAATTGGGAGGAGTTTTGGGGGAAAAGTATTATTATAGAAAGTTGAACAGACTGCATGAGTTTTGCATGTTCTTCCTACATATATATGGGTTTCCTTAAGGAATCTTGATTTCATCACGTGCCAAAACATTATGCTTATTAATGTCTCCGAATTATCCCTGCAAGTAGTCCGCATGGTTGCCCCTGTGGCCTTGGCTGTGGCTGGAAATGATCTGCAAACATTAGTCCAAATAAAAATACAGTTCAGAAATAATTATAACAGGTGTGATCTATGAGTAATTCTTCTCTTATAGAGAAGTCTAAGATGGTGATGATGATGGTGATGATGGTTGTTGTTATTATTGCTGCTGTTGAACTTGAACCTTTTGAGGAAGTTCAAGAATTGCATATTTTTTTAGGAAACAATTAATAACAATTAACTGGACAAGGGAGTCCAGCAAGACAGAGCAGGTGCAGGAGGCAACTTAAAGCCCACAAAAGAAGAAAAGAATAATATGGGATGACTATGTATAATGGTGACTATGTATAATTGTGACCATGTATAATGGTGGCTATGTATAATGGTGACTATGTATAATTGTGACCATGTATAATGGTGACTATGTATAATGGTGAGAATGTATAATGGTGACCATGTATAATGGTGACCATGTATAATGGTGACTGTGTATAATGGTGATCATGTATAATGGTGACTATGTAGAATGGTGACTATGTATAATGGTAACCATGTATAATGGTGACTATGTATAATGGTGACTATGTATAATGGAGTTCACAAATGTTTATACTGTTTTTGCCCCCCACCCAGTCTTCCTACAACCATTAATCTCACATCCTAGCATCTAAGGCCATTGCACATGGAAGCTGAGAGCTGGGAACTGTGATGAGTCAGAAGATTTTACCAGGTTTCATGTTTCAGGTGAGTTTGCTTTGAAGTAGCTTGGTCTGTTTGCTGTAGTCTCAACACCTCTTAGGGACACTGGTGTGTGTAAAGCACTTACCTTACAAAGGCAGGTTCTTATACACTTTGTATGTATAAATAGATATGTATGTATGTATCTATCTATCTATCTATCTATCTATCTATCTATCTATATGTGTATGTTTATAATTTGTTGAGCAATGATCCTGTTGGACAGTTTCAAACTCATCCCAGGGGAAATACCAGCAAAGAAATAACAATATTCAGTATCGGCACTACAGTGGTAATGTAAGAGCAAATGTGCAGAGAAGTATAAATACAGATGGTACCCAGCATCAAACAACACAAGTACAGGTGGTATGTGCACAGCATCAAACAACACAAGTACAGATGGTAGGTACACAGAATCAAACAACACAAGTACAGATGGCAGGTACACAGCATCAAATAACACAAGTACAGATGGTAGGTACACAGCATCAAACAACACAAGTACAGATGGTAGGTACACAGCATCAAACAACACAAGTATAGATGGTAGGTACACAGCATCAAACAACACAAGTACAGATGTTAGGTACACAGCATCAAACAATACATGTACAGATGGTATGTGCACAGCATCAAACAACACAAGTACAGATGTTAGGTACACAGCATCAAACAACACAAGTACAGATGTTAGGTACACAGCATCAAACAACACATGTACAGATGGTATGTGCACAGCATCAAACAACACAAGTACAGATGGTATGTACACAGCATCAAACAACAGAAGTACAGATAGTATCTACACAGCATCGAACAACACAAGTACAGATGTTAGGTACACAGCATCAAATAATACAAGTACAGATAGTAGGTACACAGCATCAAACAACACAAGTACAGATGTTAGGTACACAGCATCAAATAACACATGTACAGATGGTATCTACACAGCATCAAACAACACTAGTACAGATGTTAGGTACACAGCATCAAATAACACAAGTACAGATAGTAGGTACACAGCATCAAACAACACAGTCTTAAGTAGATGCCACTCAACAATCTGTAGTACTTGCACACTGTCATAACACCACTTATGATAATGTTTATACTGAGAAAATAATACAGAAAGAACAATCTATTAAAATATATAGGACTGTTGGGCAATGAAAACAAAGGAAAGTAAGGCATGTGTCAAATGGAGGAAATAAAGGAAAGGAGTTACACATTGTGTGTGTGTGAGTGTGTGTGACAGCAGCTGAGTAAGTTTTGAGGTGATGGAGAACAAGTGTCTTTGACAGGTAGTACGATGCACATTGTGAGACAGATGAAGAAATAAAGACATCAAATCAAAAGTGAAAGCAGCCCCACGTACAGACAAGGATAAGGAAACCTGATTATTGTGGTTTGATGTGCAAGAAAGCAGAAGACAAGCTGATAAAGCAGATTTGGGAAAGGCAAGAAGAAGGCAAGAGAAGGCAAGGACACCCAGCCAATAGATGGATGGATTGCTTGAGAGAAGACCTGAGACAGGCAGGCATCACTTTTGGAGAAAGCAGGAGAGTGGATCTGACTAGAGGGATGCGCAGACAGCTGACATATTGCCCAACCTCATGTAAAATGAAAAAAAGGGGGCTGATGATGGTGAGCAGGACCGGACTATTAGTTTGTTTGCTAGGTGATGATAATAGGTAAGACACAGGACTCATTCTGTTTGGAATAACAGAAGAAATGAAGCTGTTGCAATGACTAAAAGCCATTTTCCCATGTTAGTGCAGGAAAGAGATATTTAAGTTAATTGTATAAGGAGGTGAATCTACAGATTTTATTACGTCAGTGTTCCTTATAAGGAGCTTTCAGATGCATGTGTATCACAAAAGATGTGTAGCCTCAGAACTTAAGCAAATTATGATTGGTTCTTTATCATTTAATAGCTACTTACATGTTCGAGACAGTCTGAGTTGTATTTTTATATTTATTTTTATATTTCTTCTTAATTTCTGTTGGAATCACACAAAATGTTTAAGGCATATTTCAGTGAGATCAGAACAGCTGACACCTACAAGATGAGGAATAGACTGTTGGCCAATTGAAGTGGTGGACATTGATAGTGGGTGAACATGTTCTATGCTTGCAGTACAGCATCTGAACAGGGAAATGGGAATCGTATAAGGAAAGTTAATCCACCCCAGGAGTGGACACAGAGTTTGGGGAGGAAATCCTCTCAAAAATGTTTAGTTCAGTGCAAACCTTCAGGAGGTATGTTAACATGCAGAGAAGAGTGAGATTCCTACTCTAAAGAGTGAAAACTAAATTTGACTAAAGTGGTTAGAAGTATTTTTTGAGTCTATTCCTGGGTATGCAAAGTAACAGGAACTAATAAGGCATGAGAAAAAAATGGCACTGATCAACATGCCAACCAGAAGGGCCTGCTGCCGATCAAATTACTTGGCTAATTGAAACAGTTTCAGATTTACACATTGTGTTATTTTGTTTATAATCTTGGAGGCAGAGAAAACAGAAGATGAATATTACTTGAGGATAAGATTTTGCTAACTACTGGACAGAGTAGTGTAGTGAGTGACCTCAGGATGAATAATTATGGCAAAGAGTTTTTAGTTACATACATACATTACAAAATGCTCAAGACTTGCAGCTTATGCAGATGACTAGATTAGCAATTCACTATTATGACATAAAAATGTATATATTAGAGATATTTTGAATATATCTGAGGCTAAAAGGGGGCCCTGATAATCCTTGACTGTGTGGAAGCCCTGCAAAGAATGCCTTTGGTTGCTTTATCATAAATATGCTTGTACTATGACACTCTTTACAATAAAGACAGTAATCCATGAATGAATGTGAGATAGGAATAAAAGAAAATGATTAAAAAGAAAAAAAGAGAGAGCCTTCATTCTCCAATTATTGGCTTTAGGGATCAGGCACTGAACCTGAGGTGAGCACTCAAGATCTGCAGTCCAGACCAGAATGACCAATCTCCGTTCTTACCTGGGGGGGGGGTTAAAAAGTACAGATGCTCCTGATCTTCAGGGACTGCTTTCTGTTTCAGTCAGGGAATTTTATAAATGTTGGTAGGACACCAGATACTATAACTGTTAACTTCTTTGCTCAAGAATTCTGCACAGAGCCAAAAACAATCACTGAATAAAGCCCAAAAATCAAGGACACTTTTTAAAATATTACTCTAATTCAATTAAATGGTTAAAATAACAACAGTGCTAAATCACCAACATGTCTTTTTTAGACAATAAGAAGTATGAAACAGTATTGTCTGGTATTATTGACTGACTGCAATCCTGAGTGACTTACCAACAATTCAAAAATGTTTGTGAGGCATAAGGAGAAAATATGAATCCATATTAGGGTGTACTCTAAAACAAGATTCAGTAACAAGTATACATTCCTCCTCAATTTAGGGTTATCACTAAACCTCTCAACCCCTTAGCACAAGAATTCTCGGCAAAGCCACAAATAAAGGGGGGAACACAGACTCAAAATCATAAAGACTATGAAGTCTGAAATTCAAATGCACATCATTACTTAGTGACTTCAATCCTCATTTCCTCAGTAATTTGTCATAAACCCACACATTTTATGAGAAACAGACCAAAATATGACTATTAAATCTGGGCATCCAGCAGAAATCTGAACAGTTGAGAGGTATGGTTGCTACCTGTTGCTCTTTATACTGGACTGCTCCCATTTAGACTGCTGTGCAAAGAAAATATTTCCAAGTTTCCTTTCATAACTGCCTAAAACAATTATTTGTTTTATCTGAATCATCTTAATGTTGTATGAAATAACAGAAACAATTCAAATTCAATGACAGTAAGATTTTATTCTGAAAAAAAAGTGAAATTCAGCCGTTTGCACTAGTTGTGGGCATAGCTTGTAATATAAAATTCCACAAGCAGAAACCTATAATTGGAAAGGGATAATGATAAAATGGGAGGGGGGGGGCAAGGACAGACTGGGATTTTGGATGCAGATCTTTATGGAGAATAACAATAATCATACAGCCTTTTAGATTCATAAATTAGCAGAAACTTTTCTTAGAACTAAGCCAACATGGGAATGCTGAAAGTAGATTCCGCCTTAAGGGATTACTGCAATTACGAAAAAAGACAGTAGGCAAGAGGGGGCTGGAATTTATTGGAGAAAACTGGCAAAGGAACCAAGGTACTGGGAGCAAATAATTAGAGATGCAAAGGTAATAGAATGGGAAGATGACAAGAATTTATTTGGACTGTAAGTTAGAGATTGCCTTTCCTATCAAGGACTGATATCAGAGTATAGGCAAAGAGGAAACAAATCTTAATGAAAGAACACTGCTTATAGAGTTTTTAGTAGAATCTAGAATAGAAGCTGCTGTTAAAAAATTAATAATTAGTACAGCATATAAAGTATTGCATGATAATTGCATAATATTGCATCATTTCTAATCTCTTCTGATTGATTCTTAAAGGACTGGGAAGAGAGATTGGATAAGCAATTAACAAAGAAACAATGGGGGATATATGTATGTCTCCCAACATCAACAAAATCTAGAAAATGTAGGATTTTTGCTTGAAAATGTTTACATAGGTATTTTTAGACTCCAAGTAGACTCCCAAGTACACTCCAGATCATTTTTTCCTCAGGTAGACAGCAAATATTGAAGGAGTGATGAAGAAGAAAGAGATAACTGGGAACATATTTTCTGGGAGTGTAATGAGTTGGCAGACTTTAAAGATCCCCTGCAGACTACTGTATCAGAGATACTGGTTGTGCAAATTGGTGTATCTAGGGAAATGATTTTTCTGAGCTATGATACAGAATCAGAATTGCCTAGACATGGTAAGGCCTTGCTGAGTCTAATTATGGTGGCTGCAGAAAAAGCAATTACTAGAAAATGGAAATCAAAGTTCTAAACCAGCAGTACTAGAAGTAGTGACTATAGTAACAGAGATAAAAACAACTGGAACTGGGATCTTTAGAAAAGGGTAGGAGCAAATTACATTGAAAAAATGGGAATGGTTGGAACAATACATACAGAGAAGGAATGAGGTTTAAAAGAAGGCAGGATTTAACTGAACTATGGAATGTTTGATAATGATTGGTAGATTAAAAGTGATGTATAATGTTTGCTACTAGAATTATGACAATATGGTTTGTAATGTATAATGCTTGCTACTAAGATTATGTCAATATGGTTTGTTTTCATTATTATAAATGTACGATTGTCTATGTCATAAGTGATAATTTAATAAAGATGTTTCTTGTTTAAAAAAAATGACACATTTGGCATGTGAAAAAGCATACCACATAACTGGACTTACTGGAGGCACTTGTTGTACAGCCCAGCACCTTACTCATGGATGATTTTAATTATCTTGCATGAACTGGGAAACATACATGACCACAAGGGTCCAGTTTGAAATCTCGTAGCCCATAATACTGGCTTTCACATTCTCGAGACAAGAATGTTGAAAGCTGAGAATCACAAATGGCTGAAATCTCCCTGGGCAAGCAAATGCTTGCCCAGCATGTATAAATATGCCCTTTTACTTCACTGTAGTGTGATCCTGGAGTTGGTGTATATATATATATATATATATATATATATATATATATATATATATATATATATTTACATACACACACATATATATTCTTGAGGGGGTGTGTTTGATGTTGGTCAAGCATTTACTTGCCCAGGGAGATTTGAGCTATTCATGATTCTAAACTTTTGACATTCTCGTCTCGAGAATGCAAAAGCCGGTATTATGGGCTTCAAGACTTCAAAGTGGACCCAAACACAAACATGCACGCTCAGAGGTTCTTGGACTCTGTCAATGCAAATGCTCTGGAAAAGCTAGTCAGCACACCCATAAGAGACACAAATGCCCTGGAAACAGTACTCGCTAACATGGGAGAGCATTGTACCCCCCCCCCCCGTGTGATGTCCTCCCTGGTAGGTTTGGACCATAAATTAATCTTGCTCAATGTAATTATGAGACCAGAAACCCTATCAAGCTTAAGAATTTTTCAAAGTCAAATTACGCCGTACTGTGTGATATTATAAGAAGTTTCAAAGCTCACTCAAATGCAGATAACACAGACTCCTATGCAGAGGTGTACACCAATGCCCTGTATAACCATGTAAGCAGTTGTTTAGAATCGGCTGTACCTGACTGGATTAAAACCCAATCTTGATGAAAAAAAAACAAGCCACCCTGGTGGAACCCTAGTATAAACAGGCTAAATAACAAGAGAAAGAAACTAATGTCCAAGAACAAGAGGGAACCGACTCGGCACAGGAAGAAATCCCTCTCTAGCTTAAACAAGTAAATTAGAGATCTAATTACAAAGTAAAAATAGCCTCCCTAGCCAAGGATAATCACAAGGCATTCTTTAACTACATCCAATATCTAAAAGGGAATACACAGCTGTGCATGAAACTGGTTGTGGATGGCTCCACTCATACTCAGCTGGAGGTACTAGCCAACCTGCTAGCTGATAGATTTGGAGCAAACTTGTCCCCTCCTTTCATCCCTCAATGCATACCTGTTACCATTCCCCAGCCTATTTTCTCAAGTCAGCAGGTCATTTAGGTGCTCTCCAAGGTCAAAAACACTGCAGCAATGGGGCCAGGCAACATCCCAGGTTGCCTTTTAACTTAATACATGAGCTAGCAGACCAACTTGGATGCCTGTTTAACCACAGCCTGGGAACTGGCTATGTTCCAGCTGAATAGAAGACAGCAACAGTAATCCCTCTGCGCAAAGGGGAGGGGCCATCAACCAACCCTGGGAGTTAAAGGCCCATAAGCTTGACTCGCCTCATCTGCAAGGCGATGGAAAGACTCATTATGGACCTTATTAACAAGGACATATCTCCAAACTCTGGATCCAACCCAGTTTGAACTTTGAAAGACAGTGAATGCCACCTATCTTGACCTAGCCAAGGCATTTGACACAATCCTCCCATTCAAGTATTATAGAGAAACTCTCCCAATTGAGAATTAACCCATACATTACCAGATGAGGAGCCAAATGGCTCACTGGCAGAATCTTCTTCTTTTTCTTTTGGCTGTCCCCATTAGGGGGTCATCACAGTGGATCATCTGTTTCCATTTCTTCCTGTCCTCTACATCTTGCTCTGTCACACCAACCACTTGCATGTCCTCTCACCACATCCATAAACCTTATCTTATGCCTTCCTCTCTTAGTCTTACCTGGTAGCTCCATCTTTAGCATCCTTTTCCCAATATACCCAGCATCCCTTCTCAGCACATGTCTAAACCAATGGAATCTCACCTCTCTGGCTTTGTCTCCAAACTGTCCAACCTGAGCTGACCCTCTAATATACTGATTCCTAATCCTGTCCATCCTCATCACACCTAGTGCAAATCTTAACATCTTTAACTCTACCACGTCCAGCACTGACTCCTGCCTTTTTGTCAATGCCACCATCTCCAATCCATATAATATAGCTGATATCACAACCCTCTTGTAGACATTCCCTTTCACTCTTACTGGTACCCCTTTGTCACAAATCACTCCTGACACTCTTCTCCACCCACTCCACCCTGCCTGTACTTTCTTATTCACCTCTTTTCCACATTCACCATTACTCTGAATTGATCCCAAGTATTTAAACTCATCTACCTTCAACAGCTCTACTCCCTGCATCCTCACCATTCCTCTATCCTCCCTCTCATTCATACACATATATTTTGTCTTAGTCCTGCTGACCTTCATACTGAAAAAATGGGTGACTTCACCTCTAGCAAAAAAACATTGACCGACCAGTGGCATACCACAGGAGTTCTGTGCCAGGACCCTTACTGTTTGGAATTTATTTCTTAGAAGTCCAGGAAAACTTTGAAGGCCTGTGGCTGAGCAAGTTCTCTGATGACTGCAAATTGGGAGCAATCACTGAGTCCCGCAGTGATGTTTCTATACTGCAGACAGGGTTAACACAGAAAAGTGACTGGTGCCAAAGCCACAGATTAAAGCTAAATGCAAAAAAAAGCATTATTATTCCTTTTGAGAAAGATGACATCTCTACTAATCACATTATAGACAGCATCCTCCCCTAAGTGTCAACCCAGTGGTACATGATCTGGGGTACTCACGTTGCTAGCAATCTGAACTTTGACCATCACCTATCCACAGTAGTAAGAAAATCCTTCTAGGTGGCATGTCCTATAAGTAAAGGCATTACATATAGATCTAAGGATGTTGTAATTCCATTATACTCAGCTTTCATCTGACCAATAACTGAGTACAATGCTCCCATTTGCATGTAGCTCACCAGACACCTGCAACAACTTGAAAGACCACAAAGGTTTATCACCAAGAAATTACAGGGTACACAAAATAAGTCTTACCCAGAAAGACTAAAATTCCCCTTACTGTATTCTGTCTCCTAAAGGTTGCTAAGGGTTGACCTGTGCCTGGCTTACAGGGCAGTCTATGGTCCGGCCCTGATGGAAATGCTATGCATTCACAAATTAAACACCATGAGGGTCACTTGGTCCAGGGATGTTAACCTAGCCTCTGACATGAACAGGTCATGCTGGAGAAATAGATACATCTCCTAGAGACTGCCACTTCTGTGGAACAAGCTTCCAGTTCACATGAAACAGAGTTCCTCTCTGACCCTCTTCAAATGCAACCTAGATCGGTGGATGGGTGACCACAAATTCACTCATGGGGTGGCACCCATGTCCCTGCTGGAAAGAGGAAGTCAGTATTAACTACCATAGATCCTTACTTCTGTGAACTTCACTCACCTATCCACTGACAATTGGGGAAACTAGGCCATTAGCCTAGTAACCATATATGAAACTATGAACCTGTGAACTAATGGAGGATTTTATAAACTTGGAATGGCCAAAAAAGGCACTATGGGGATAGATACAATTTTTGCCAGCATCCAGAAGCCAAGTGGTGACAAGTGCAAACCATCTCTGGCAAAGCATCGTGGTTTTTCAGTTATGTCTCCCCAGGATAAAAGATATTAGATCTCCTTGCTGTGACATCAGAAACCTAGCCAACTGCTGAAGTCAATCATTTTTTGCTGCTACTATGGCATCATCATTGATGAAGGTAGTATGCTATTCAAGGCTAGATTCAAATCCGCATGGGACACATAATCAGAGATCACCATCATGTCTCTCTTCATGTATTCCAGCAAGGTACATCTACTGGTACTTGTGGTTTAAAGACCTAAGTGCATGCGTGATCTGGTGGATCCTCGCCCAGACAGACAGCTCACTGTGATCAATTCCTTGTTTAGCCTGGCAAGGGGGACATCAATATGTCTCACAATGGAATCCACAATAACTAGAATGTTTGGCTGTGTGGTGTGTTGCCTATGGGCTTGGAAGCAGGGCTACTAGGATTTTCAGAGTTGTGTGTTGTGTGAAATGCTGTCTTTTTTGACTGTGCAGGGCCAGTGAGAGATGTCTTTATAAGGCCTTGCAGGTTTGGGTAGGTTACAGGTGAATACCTCTGCATATGTGGGTTAATATGTTTTTTCTTAGTGTTAATAGTGAGTGTTTTGGATGTAACACTGACATCTGATTTGGATTGTTCCTGTGTTTATGTAAGAGCTTTGCCTCCAATGACATTGTGTATCTACATCTCTTACACACTGTGCTTGCATGTTCTAAAATTAAATAATTGTCAGCGAACATGAGGCACTTACTGCACTGCCGCAGGATACCTATTATATACACCAGGCCAGAAATAGAGATGGGAGGGAAGCACCTATCCATTATACCAGATCCTTAGTAGATGGGAAGGAGTAGGGGAGAGTCACTTAAAGGTCTAAGTGAGAGTGTTTAGTAGTTTACTATTAAATGACTTGCAGTGGTGCTGCCCTCTGTGTAAACTGGCAGCTCTTCAAGCAGCTATGAACAGTAAGAGACTGTGGACAACTTTTCCTATAAAAAATTTTAAATTGGAGAGATTTGCTAAATATGCAAGGCACGAGTAATGTGCAAACCCGGTGCTTTTATACCAGCAGGAAGAAAGACTTTTACATAGTTAAGCCCTCGGGCTATTCAAATAAACATACAATAAGACGTCCACCAGATCCAAGCCAGGTGGGTTGTATCAGTCCTCTGCTCCCACCAGAGTATAGAAAAAAATTATTTTAATGTAAAACAAACTGGTTTTGGGCTCAAGTGCAGTAACAAATGCTTTACAACAAAAGGCAGAATTCCTGCAGCATCAGAAATCCTTGGAAATAAGTTCACAAACCCTGAGAAAGGTTTCTAATTACAGAGGAATATATGCCAATGTAGAGAACTTCTACAAACTCAGTAAAACTTTGCAAAACTTAGAAATATTTGGCAAACTCAGGAGAACTTTGACAAACTCAGAACAGCTTTTGCAGTATCAGAGGAGGTTAGGAAATATCACAGTACTATTAAAAATGTTCTAAGAGCAGTACTGTAATGAACAGATGAAATTTCATTAACAAACTGCAGGCTGAAAAACAGTGATAAATTCAACCAACTCACTAAATGCAGCAGAGAATTGTCAAACAGCACTGAGATAGTTAACAGCAAGTGCACAAAAGTAGCGTATGTCAGTTTTTAATTTCTCCAAGTCTTTTGGGTTTCTAATACCATGATGGGAATGGACTCCATTCATAAGTCAAAGTACGATTAAAGTTCATGAAATGAGTATTGTTTCACTCTGATGTCAGCCAAAAGTGCTCTTCGCAGCACCCGTAATGTGCCCAGGAATGACTCCTTCTGCAATTTGTATGGTGTTACATGAATTGGTAACATATCTAATACGACTGTAAATTCTTTTTTATAAGACCTGTTGCTTCTACTTCTATTGGAACTGTCTGGGTATCTTTCTTCCATGTGGCTCTTGTTTCTGCCTGCAGATTCAGGTATTTTATGACCTTGTGTCTCTCTGTAGGCAAGACACTGTAGTCACTGGGTGTGGCAATTTCAATGATCAATGCTACTTTTGTCTTCTTTTCTTGAACCACTATATCCAGTTTTCTAGCATCTATCTTTTGGACTGTTGGTATTTGGTGATCCCATGTGATATAAGCTTCATCATTTTCAATGATTCTTTGTGGCTCATGTTTCCAGTGTTTTTCAGCCACTTCGATACCATAATGTTTGCACAATCTCCAGTGTAACAGTTTTGCCACATTATTATGCCTATCAGTATACATTCCCTCTGCCATTAGTGGGTCGCAACCAGCAACAAGGTGTGTGACTGTTTCCAATTCAGTTTTGCAAAACCTACATATGTCTGTTTCTCCCACATGTTCAGTGGACTTTGTAAACCAGCATGTATGTAGTCCACTATCTTGGGCTGCCAATATTAACCTTTCATTTCTTGATGTGAATTCACCTCTCCTTAACCATTCCTGCATTTGTTCTTGATCAACATGAGGCTCTTCCAGAAGTTTTCTATATGTCAGCTTTGTAGGGCCAGAGATGGTTTTACATGCACCCAAAGTCTTTCAGTCACATGTGTCCAAGCCAGGCACAGGGAAGTACTGACAGCAGTCTCTTGAAATATATGATTGTTACCATGTATATCTTCACTTTCAGAGGAATGCACAGAAGGACTGTCTGTTTTTTTGGTGGGTGGAGGGTATAGGGAGGTAGGCAGTATTCCCAGATAGGATTTATGTATCTTCACAGACATTTATCTTGTCAGTTTACTGTGATCTACCACTCTGTCAGCTTTAAGCATTAAACCTTACACACAACGTATTTCTTCCCTGAAAAGAAAAATAAGGCTGAATTTCTTTCCTACTCATGATTTTTGTTGTTCAGGCCATCACTGGATCAAAATGTTGGGAACATTTTCTAAAATTCACCTCTGAACATCTATTATGAGAGAGTGGTAGTATACTTAACACTGAAAGTGTGATAAGAGACCTTGGGACACAGGTGGACAGTAGTCTCTCCTTTGATAATCACATTGCCACAGTAGTCAGGAAATCCTTCTATGTGGCACACCTCATCACAAAAGGTTTCTCATCCAGAAAAAAATAGGTCATTGTTTCCCTCTACTCATCACTCATTAGACCCATTATAGAGTACAACGCCCCTTTTGGTATGTACCTCACAAGACATCTACAACAACTGGAAAGGCCACAGAAATACCTCACAAAGAGGATTACTGGCCTCAAACAGATGCCATATGCAGACCATCTCAAAAAACTCCAGCTTTACTGCATCGCATAGCACCTACTCATAGGTGATCTCTGCCTAACATACAAAGCTATGTCAAACCCAGAGCTGTTGGACATGCTCCACTTAAAGAAATCCCAATCCCTCTGAGCTACATGCTCTAGGGACCTAAACCTTGTCACCACAATAAAGAGAACATGCCGGAGGGATAGATTTCTGTCCCAGAGACTTCCCATACTCTGGAATAAACTACCTATCTATATCAAACAAAGCTCCTCATTAGCACTCTTCAAGAAAAATCTTGATGACTGGATGGGAAATAGGAAATTCACCCCAGGGATCACCTCCGTGGCTCTGCTCAACAGTGGCACAGGAAAATCATTTTCTTAGGTGGCAAAAGCCAGGGTACCTTTTTGGCTGGGCTTGTATAGGCCCCAAGGCTGATAGCCTAGTACCTACCTATGAACCTATGAACCTATAAGATCATAGGTTCATAGTACTAGGCAATTGGTCTGCAGACTATTTCAAGCCTAGCCAAAAAACCTTATTCAAAAATTTCCTTTAGTGTCAAGGGGGGCATGACAAGATAGACCAGGAGAGAATGAGTCTGCCTATCCAATTATCTAGGTTTATGTTGAAGGTGACACGGGTGCTACTCTGCTTGACATTTAGTGGAAGTTTGTGCCAGAGGTGATGGATCTGTTGGGAGATTAATCTATCATGCCAATGTGTCTTTTTTATCTGCTGATGAAGGTTTAGTTCCTTTGACTGAGTATTTGATCAACCATTAGTTCTGTGAAGGAATAGGAGATCAGATATGGTTGGATCTTTCATGGTAAGAAATAATAGACTTTTATCTCCATGGTGGAGCCTATAAGAAACTGAGTAAAGAAAAAGGTCTGATAGTCTCTCATAATAACTAAGATTTTTGAAGCTAGTGATTTTTTTTATTTATGAATCTCTGAGGTCTCTCAAGTTGTGTGATTTGTTTAGATAAATACATGCCAAAAGGTGCATTATATTCAATAATGGGTCTGATAAGATATGAGCATTGTTTTCTACACAGTTATTACTGAGCAATCTTAGATATCTGTTGTGTGTGGAAATGATACACATACAATTAAGTTCAACAGTAATGATAAACCTTTTTTCTTAGTCATGAATTTTGGTCTGGTCATCATTGCGTGAAAAGGTTGTTTTAAAAAGAAAATGCTTTTCAAAGCAACTAGATGGATGGAAAGTTTCATGTCTGTTAAGATGTTTAAATCTCATTTGTTAAGGTTAATTCTATCTTAAAAAGTGGAGAAATAATGTTCCCATATGGATGAACAGTGGTAAGGGGGTGGTATTATTTGCAATGAATGGTCACTTTGTTTTTAAATGTGTGATATGGTTCTTGCTCATTTTTCACTATTTTCTTGATAATGTATGATAACACTGCTGTTGTTAAATGTGTATATAACTCCTACCTCCATTTTTGTAGCATAGGTGTCTACTACTAGTAGGGACTTGTTTTGCTTTTGTAAATGATTGTGTTATTAATTGACAATAATTCCAAACTCCTGTTGCCGGAATCTATCACAGTAAATGATTATCTTTTTGTTTGTTAAATGTTTATGATAAAATCATGGTATTAGGTGGCAATATTCAAACCCATGCAATAAAATATTAAGGCAAAGGAAAATAACTTTTAATAAGGGTCAATAAAACTGATTTGCTGTCACAGCCTTTACCAAGAACATGTGAATCTAGAAATTTATATCAGACCTCATTGTACAACTAGAGAAAATGGTATTGGGGCATGAGTTATGAAGGGAAACATTGCAGCATTTTTTTTAAAATTCATGTCTAAGAATTATTTTAGTCTTAACAAAATTACTTTTTTTACACATAAATGAAGGCATTCTTCAATATATTAATAATTTGTCGCCTCACTTACTGATTCATTGATGGGTGCAGCCAACGTAACATTCCAATTGCTTTCAGATGTAAGATTTGCTATGGTTTGTTTCAGAGTAACTTTTATCTTCCTCCTAGGTATTGCTGTAAAAAAAAAGGCAAGCTTTATGTGAAACGATGCATTGTGCAACAGCTGATATATTACACAGTGATCCTATTCAAGTGATGACATAAAAGATATGATTTACAAAAACATATAAAAACCCAGCCAACGTAACACATACATTCTTGTTAAAAAAGAATCATCAACAGAAACTGTTCACTAACCACTATCGCAAGGAAAGGGAAACAACACATTTTTGCTTTGTATGCAGTCACTGTCACCACAAAGCAGAGATCGTTGTTATCAACTCTTGATTTGTAACAGCCATTGTCTAATTGTATTATTAGCTGTTCTTACATCATCTGTTCTCTAAAAGTTTTATATTGTGATTTTCTTAATCAGCCTTTAGCAGCAATAAAAAAGGAAACAAACATAAAATGTTCCAGATATGGCAGACACATAGTGATTGGTTCCTCTTGTCTCTCTCTCTGCCCTGGACCAAGTAATCTATCATTGCAAAGTTAATGGCAAAGGCACAGCAGGCTAAAAACTAAAATCTGGATATAGCACTAAACCAAATTTTACTTAAAAAGTGGGCTGCTAGATGGAATTTACTTGGAAAAAAGTATTTTAAGTAAGTTGACAACTCCAGGCTGCCTCTCATGGCAGGAGTCATCGAGGATTTAGACCCCGCTATGGAGATGACTTCTCAGGAAAGTCTGGGACTCATCAAACAGAAATTAGAAAAAAATGTATGCTAATATTAAACTCAGCTGCACCCTCATGGACTTTATCCAGTTTAAGAACAAGAAATTGGATGATATAGAAGATGGCTTAAATAACTGCAATGACATACTACAAACCCTCTAGTAAAGTCACCTAAAACAAACCATAAGAATGACTGAATGGGAGGCACTCAAAAAGGAGGTTTAGGACAAGCTTACTGAACTTGAGGAGAGATCCCTGAATGAAATCTTCATTTTACCAATATCTCAAGAGGAGTGAATGGGTCTGATTGTCTTTCCTTTATGAGAACTTAGCTCAGCATTTGGAACGGCACCAGGGAATCTGAGGTACTGCTTGGCAGGGCTCATCGTGTCTGAACATTCAAGGTTGGTAGACCTGGATTGGTACAACCAAGTCTGGTAAAATTTCAGACCTTTCAACTAAAAGAACGACTTCTGACACAGTTGTGGCTAAGGGCAAGATCCTCACAATTGTTGGGACAATGACTTGTGTTGGCTAGGATTTTTCCTTGCATACTAGGCAGAAGAGATATAAATTTGTCCCAGTCTTTACAAATTGAGGAAAACAGGATTGAGATTTAAACTCTTGTACCCCGCCACACTCTGAATCTTCTTTCCCATGGGAATCAAGACCTTTCTCTATCCAGAGCAAGCTCATTCATTACTAGATGAAGAACAAGAAAGAGGTCCAGCAGCTGCACGATGAGCACTTAGGCAGATGTGAGTAATCCGACTGGTCAGACATGGATGTATTTAAGGATAAAATGCATGATAAAGTAGTAGGCATGAAAAGGCCTACTCAGTGTCTTATGAAAGAGAGTGAAAATATCTAGACAACAGTGGTAGATGGAAGTACCGCATGAGGATTAAACTACAAGGTGCATTTACCTGTACATAATTATGGCTGTGATAATTTCACATTTATCCCCTGCTTCTCATCTAGGTTAAACATTGCAATGGGGTAAAGAAACATCTCTGTACTCTTATGAAACAATAATGGACTGATTAATTTAAAGAAACAGCACAGGATTTTGGTGCATCTCAGACTGCTCAGCATGAAGGTAGATATGCTTTAGAAGTCACACTTTAATCAGGAGGAGCATCTATATTTCAGAAAATTGGGTTTTACTCATGGTTATGCCTTTCTTTTACAAGATGCCGACAGCAGGGTTTAGATATTTACATCCAAATGGATTTTCATCTTATCATAGTAATTAAAGGATGATCTGGGCAGGTATGATACAATAAGAGGCCCCACACAGGGTAGTCAAATAACACCAGTTTCTGTATATTTCCTTTACAAGCAAACTAGGGAACTATGAGGTGAATCTTGAATGAAATTCTTAGTTTTCACTGAAGCATTTTGATCTTAGCGGGGATTGGAATTTGTTAATGGACAGACTTGATCCTGATAAGGGTCCCAGGAATATAGGATAACTGGTGAGGGAGTCTAAGGCAAATTTTTGATTTAACTGGCATCATGCCTAAGAATTTTTAACTGGTAACTTTAACTTTTATTCTGGCCATCTTAAGATCTAGATTAAACTGGATGCATCTCAATAACATTGTTGTAATGTCTAAGACACAGGCATTTCCTGTGGCTTTGTCTGACTATTCTGTTATCATGGCAAAATTCCATCTGGTTATCCCATTAGCCACTCGAGGTACTGGTGGTTTCCCTCCCACTGGGTCTCTATAAAGAAGCATGAATAATTTGTTGAATTCATCATATTGGATGCCCTTTGGGAAATAGACCCAAAACAAGATGAAATGTTACTTGTCTGGGATAAAGCTAAGGAGAAGATACTTGATCTTTTTAAATACAGAATGTGCAACATCAACAAGACTTAATATAGGAATATCTTCATCACTTGACACAGTTTAAGGAGTAGCAACATTGAGTAGTAAGGGTAGACTGGAAGGCAGTAACTGAGAAAAGGACCCTGCAGCTAAATCAATTTAAGGTGACCTCCTTTAGATATTTTTTTCTTTTAAAATACTCTTAAATTATAGAAGCTTTTGGCTGATAAACTCAGAACTCAAAAGGTGAAAAGAGGGATTTCAGAGTTAAGGGATGAGGGAATGAGCATGATCACATATAACCCTACTCAGATTATGGAGATATTATAATCCTTTTACAGGTGGCTTTATACTGCTCAACATATGGCACCTGACATGGAGGTCTTTTGGTCACAGATGGAGATCACTGCAATGCCAAAGACTGATGCAGAGTCTTGTTATCCTGATAATACCAGCAGAGATAAAAAAAGTAGTATCATGAATCAGACGTGGGTGGGGCTGGGGTGGAGGGTACACCCAGGCCTGGTGGCCTTCCTATTGAGCTATAGAAGGTAGAGGTGAACTCCTATTAGACCTGTGGGTCGTCTTGTTCAATATTGTTTTTTTTTTTTTTTTTTTTATTTTCTTGCTGCAATACGCATTATTTGTTCATATTTACTTTATGTATGCCTGGCAACTGTCTTCTTGTGTTCCTTTGATGCCTACACTGCTGTTTAAAATCTTTCTTCTTTCTCTTGTATTTTGTAGCTTGGGCTCCTGCCTATCCTGCCCTAACCTCTTGAAAGTACCCTCCTGAACACTCTGGCCAAGAACAGGCTAAACAAACTCTTAATTCCAAAAACTCTAAGGCCTTACTACTGCTCCCTAGGTTCTCCCTACAACAAGGATTACAAGAAAGTATGTGAACTTTGTAAATCTGTGCAGTTTCAGTTGATTATACTAGGTCATGGTACGCTTCCCTGCCAGACTAGCCAGCAGCCACTACCCCCTCTTCTTTATTGCTTGCACTCCTAGTTCTCCCCTTAATTTCAACCCTCTTCTCTGCTGCTATAGTTTTCCCTGCATTCATTACCCCCTATCCTGAACCCTGATAGCTCCTTCCTCCCTTTTCCTGACTTTCTCCATGGGGCTCTATTGCCTCAGACTGACTGACCACTAGGTGGTGCTCCTCTACCTTCTTGCTATCCCCACTACTTTTCCCTCTCCCTCCTCATCTCCCCTAATACAGCCCTCTAACATCTTCCCTCTGCTCTCTCCCTCTTACTGTCCAGGATTCCTAGCCACTCTTCGCTTTATATACAGCCCTCCTCTAACCCTTTCTGAAGTCTCTTCCTTCTCCCATTGTCTTTCTCCTTTACATCTACCCTCTAACTCCACTTCTCTGTACTCCTCATTCACATCTCTGCTACTCTTACCTTACCTATTCACATCCCTGCTAAACTTACCTTCAGACTATTCACTCTGTACTGATTGTCTTCCTCACTTTCTCCTCCTCTGGCTCTTTCTGCTCCGTTCACCCTGCAGGCTCACTCCGCTCCCCTACCCTGCCCCCAAATCCCACTGCCCCCAGCGCCTCTACATTTATACCTCACTAACTCCTCCCTCCATATCTTTTAACCAATCACAGTCTTCTACCAACTCAATCTACCCTTCATCAATTATCCAATCCCAATCATCCTCTGATGTCCCCACCCACTCTTACTCCTTCCCCTTCTCTCTACACTTAACCTCCCCCCTCCTATCCATAAGTTATACCTCCCTTCCTCTCCTTTTCCTTCTCACCACAACTTCTTTTACTTCCTTTCTTATTTCTCACTTCCTTACCCCACCCATTCCAAACATGCCCTCTCAAATCCTCTATACTTTCAGACTCCCCTTCTCTCTTCTCTTCTTTCTTATTCCTCTCTATCATGCTACTTCATACTCCTTAAAACCCTCACCCATACCTTCCTTCTACTCAAACTATCATTTTCACTCACCCACAACCTCTCCTACTCTCTCACTTCCATTCCATTTCCCCCTCCCTTATCACAACTAACCTATTGCAGCTTTTCCATTCCAAACTTCTCTCCTCCTCTACAAAAAGCTTCTCTCTTACATTTCCACTAACCCCTAACAACTTCCTACTTTCCAAACTTAAAAGGCAAAAAGTTGTCTTGTGTAATATCCTTGCTTTATCTGGAGACATTAATCCTAACCCAGGCCCCTGCCTCAGTACAAACAACTCCTTCCCTCCTTCCCCTTCCTCCCTCAATTCAAATAAGCCTCTCCCCCCTTCTCCTTCTTCTCCTACTTCCTCTTTTAGCACCCTGAAGGTCTTCTCTATCAATGCCCAGAGCCTTAACAACAAAATTCACCATGTCCATGCTTGGATCAATCACAACCAACCTGACATCTTAGCCATCTCCGAAACCTGGCTAAAACCTCATATTTCTGATTCTGAAATCTTACCTCCAGGTTTCAACATCCTAAGGACTGACCAATTAAATAAAAAAGGTGGAGGCTCTGCCCTAATCTACTCTAACCTTCTTTCCATAATCCCCCTTCATATCCCAGTCCCTCAATTAAAAAATACTGAAATAACTGCAAGTTTCCTCTGACTCAATAAACATAAAAATATCTGCTTCATCTCCTTATACATCTCCCCTGGCGATAATATCTCCACCCTCGAGAATATTCTCCACTGGGCCTCATCTGAAATAAAATATGAAACCATTATTTTAGGTGACGTCAACATTGACTGGAACAAAATCAACTCACCTTCCCCCTCCCTAACCATCAACCTCTTCAACCTCTCCCAAGTAATCCATTCTACAACCCGACCTAACAAAAATTACCCCCCAGGATCCATCATAGATTGGATTTTAGTCTCCCATCCAAACAAAATCTCTCTCTCTGGCACTATCCCTGACTCCTTTAGTGACCATCTCCCTGCCTTCATTCATCGCTCAGCTAACCCCACCCTATTCCAACGTCATTACATTCAAACTCGTAACCTTAGTAACTTCAACCCCACAATTTTCTCAAACATTTTCAAACAAATCAACTGGCAAATCCTTAACACTCTCTCCCTTGACAATGCTGTAGAGCATTTTAACTCTATCTTCCTAAATACTCTTAACTCCCTTGCCCCCCCTAAGAAACAAATGAATCTAAGCCAACTCTGCTCCTTGGCTGACCAAAGAGACTAAAAATACCATGCATCTCAGAGACAAATCCTGGAAGCGTTTTCAAAAAGTAAACTATCTTCTGACTTCCTCCAATATACCCAACTCCGCAACCAAGTAAAAAAATTAATCTCCTTGGACAAAACAAGCTACTACAATAAACTTCAGTCTAATAATAATAAGAACCCAAAACAATTCTGGAAATCTGTTAACTCTCTTCTCTATCCTGGGTCTAGAAATAACCCCTGCCCTGACCCTAGTTTAACTGACAAAGAACTGAGCTCTCACTTCAACACTTTCTTTACAGATTCTATAGCTAAGCTAACCAAAACATTTCCTGACTATAATCCACCCAACTTCCTAATCTCTCCTTCCAACATCCCTAATAACTGTCCCTCTATGTTCTAGCTCAAACCAGTTTCCACATTGTTTATAAAAAAACTATTATCCAAACTAAAGCCATGCTCTAATGCCCCCGACAACATTCCCCCCTCCTTCCTCAAATGCGCAGCTGAAGGTATTGCTCTCTCAATTAGTATCCTGATCAACCGATCCTTAAAAGAATCATATGTACCCAAACTTTGGCGTTCAGCCTACAATCTTCCACTTCACAAAGGAGGGAAAAACACCTCCATATCTAACTTCTGTCCCATAGCCCTTCTGTCTCCAATATCTAAAATTCTTGAAAAATGTGTCCACCACCAACTTTTACCCTACTTAACTCAGAATCAGTTACTTACACCCACCCAACACAGTTTCCATCCCAGCCACAGCACTATAACTGCCCTACTCTCCTTCTTAGAAACTGTTAATCAAGCCCAAGATTCTGGACTTCTTGTATCCATTGTTCTGCTAGATCTTTCTAAAGCCTTTGACACCATCTCCCATTCACACCTTCTTGATTTGTTTCACATAAATTGGTAACCTGTTCCAAAGATGTGGCAGTCGCTGGGAGATAAATCTGTCCCTCCAGCATGTCCTATTTAAGTCACAGGCCATATTTAGGTCCCTAGAATGGTAGCCCTAGTCCCGTTTGATTTACAGACATGCCACAAGTTCATTAGGTTTGGGTCTTGGATTGCTCTGTAGGCCAGGCATGTCTCCCCTAAGAAGTCCTCAACTCTCTACTTGTGCCAAATTAAACTTCCATAATTTGTTTATTTATTTATTTGACATTTGTTAACCGGGTTGGACCAGCTGGGCAGAAGCCCGTTTTCAGTGGAGACCCAAGGAGAAAAGCTCCAATTACAAAAACAATTAGGATATCATAGGTAACAAAACATAGAAAGTACCATAATCAATTATACCTCCATAACATATTAATACAAATATGACTCAAACATATTCAGATTACAGCAAGAGGGTTTTCTCAAAGAAATGAGTATATGAACCCCTAATGTGTTTTTTTTTTTTGTTTGTTTTTATGTACAAAACAAGTTATATACAAGTGATCAAATAAGAGATATACAAGTGAATCAGAATTCATTCCATAGGCTTTGTAGGAAGGTATAGGTGCTTTCAGGAGTTCAGAGGAAAGGAGCACCAATTGCATAAAGGGGACATATCAGGTAGGTTCTAAGCAGAGGCATGATTTAGTGTTGAGAAGATAATGTTTGAGTTCCTTTTTAAAGTGTGCAGGGTGTATAATGGAGCGGATGTTCAGAGGAAGTTTGTTCCAAGTGTGGGCTATAGAGCAGTTATATTGCAGTTTTCCTGTGTTCTTCTTTGGATGGTCTACATTCAGAAGTTGTTGGTTAGAGGTGCGTAGGGTTCTAGAAGGGGTATAGGTAGATACAAGAGTAGTGAGAACTGGACAGGATTAATAACTCTTTCAGTATACTATTAACATTTCAAAAGGCCTTTACTGTTAAAATTGACTCTATTTGATTCCCTGCCTTTACTTGTATATCTTTTATTACTATCACAGAGCTTCTGTTTCACTTCTCCATCTCTCAACATGATTCCCTATCTCTGTATGTTCATTACCACTGGCAAACATAATCTACCTTTTATCCCTTCCAGATTTCACACACACAAATGTGTGTATATATATATATATATATATATATATATATATATATATATATATATATATATATATATATCTGTAAAATCACAACATTTTCTACAACAAGACATGTCAATAACCTTTCTGGAATTTTATTCTGATACACTGCAGCTGCCAAAGAAAAAATAACCATTTTCTGTTCTCCTTATCAACTCTTGAGCAATGTTACATGTTATACCCTAACTGCATATTATTTCATACTAGGAATAACTTACCTCTGACTAAGCACTTGTTCCCAGCTATAAATGTTACATGAAGAAATATTTTTATTTTTAAATTGTTTTGCTTCCCTTATATAACTTCATATTTTATATATATATATATATATATATATATATATATATATATATATATATATATATGGGTCTACTTCTATTCGCTGACATCCCATTTCACTGAAACCCATTTCGTTGACAGCCCCATTTCATAGACAAAAGTAAACAGGGCAAAAACCTGGGATTTGCCCCCCTCCCCACTGTTGTGCGACTGTGGAGTTGTAATATATAGTTGGGGGTGTGGGGGCACAGCCCCCACATTGGGGTGTGGAAGCCCCACACCTAGAAAGTTTGTCTATGAAATGAGCTGTCAACAAAATGGGTTTCAGTGAAATGGGATGTCAGTGAATAGAAGTAGACCCATATATATATATATATATATATATATATATATATATATATATATATATTGTTACATTGTTCATCAATGGTAATGCAATGCCAAGGAGCTTAGCAGAAGGGACCACTTCTATAGGAGAGTTGGTTTGGCTTAGGATGATGAATGTGTTTTTGTCAAAGGAAGAAGTCTTGGTAGGGATGACAATTAGAATTTTAGATTTATTGGAGTTGAGGGAGAGATAGATTTGGTGCATCCAGTTTTCTGTAGTGGAAAATGCTGTTTGTGTGTTAGACAGAAGTTCAGAAAAGTTGGGGGTGGTACAAAGTAAGGTAGAGTCATCAGCGTATTGGATGACTGTAGTGTCAGGGAGGACAAAGTGAATGTTATTTATGAAGATGTTGAAAAGCATGGGACCGAGGATGGATCCATGAGGAACACCGGTAGGTGTGGGTAAGAAGGAAGAGATAGAGACCTTCCATCTGATAGCCTGAGATCTGTCAGAAAGGTAACTGTAGAACCAGGAAAGAGTATTTTGGGAGAGATTAAGGTTGGAGAGATGAACAAGAACCATACCAAATTGATAACAAAAGAAGGATACCATGAAAAAACACCTACTGTTTTAATAGGTTTCTTTCTTAGAATGGTAAACCATCAGCAGTCTATAATATTTTTCTATCCAGAATAAGCTATGATGAACCCCCTAATTGCTTTGATGTTCCCTGGTAAAATAAAAATATTCCATGTCTCCTATTAACAGCATTTGTCAATTTCTCTCTAAGTAAGTATTAAGGAATATCAGCCTTTCAGGAAGTTGTGTCTTCTACAGAGTTTTGCAGCTATTTTTTTTTCTTTCTGACTTTCCTGAAAAAAAACTACCACTTAGTGACCACTGCCTGTGTCATTCAAGAAAGTTTTGCTTTTTAAACCCTATGAAGAGAGAGGAATTATTTCTGTACTCTTCAACTATCCTTTACAGTTTAGGGGAAGATCCTTCTCTAAACTGTTCCTTCAATTTGATA
Source organism: Protopterus annectens (assembly GCF_019279795.1). Taxonomy (NCBI): domain Eukaryota; kingdom Metazoa; phylum Chordata; order Ceratodontiformes; family Protopteridae; genus Protopterus; species Protopterus annectens. Next base: position 470,033,174 of record NC_056734.1, on the reverse strand, counting down.
CATTTTCCTCCCTGAGAAATATGTTTATTCCATTTATGTATAAACTAATGAGTTTATTCTGCCACCCTCCACATGATATGTGGGTCAAGGTTAATACTTACACAACTATTGTATCTACTGTAGATGTTACTGGCAATTTAACTCTTTATGTGACTAATGGCAGTCTTGTAAAGAAGCAGTTTTAATGTATTATCTGTTTAGCAATGTGTGGACACTGGATAGGCTTATTCTTTCTTGAATTCTGTTCACATCATAGTTGAAAAGTTTCTATAAACCAGCCCAACATACCGTGTTATCACGTAAAGTCATTAATTTCACCTATGTTTAATAGATTAATGATCTACTAAAAAACGATATAACATATGTCGGTGAATTATGGAATAATACTACCTAATCCTCAGACATGGCCAACTTGATATAATAAATAAATTGATCTGTAAAATCCCAGGAGCTGGAATGTGGTGGCTAAATTATTTCCACAGTCACTGTTATTAATAATAAGGAACAGCAGGTCCACTCCACAACAGCAAATAGTTGTATAAACTTCAATCCAACAATAGAAAAAATTCATGGAACTTCTGGATATCAGGAACGTTCTTTATTTGACATGCAGTAAGCGCTTTCACCCAGACGGCTTCATCAGACTGTCTGGATTGAAGTTTATACAACTATTTGCTGTTGTGGAGTGGACCTGCTGTTCCTTATTATTAATAACAGTGACTGTGGAAATAATTTAGCCACCACGTTCCAGCTCCTGGGATTTTACAGATCATTTTTTGTTATTTTTGGAACGTGGTTCCCTTGCGCAGGTCTAATATTCTTTATCTATAATAAATAAATTGTTTTCACTGTGTGTACCAATGATTAGCTTTCTCATGGAAAACATAAAATGATGTTTGAAACAAAACATTACGTAAACAAATGAGGCATATGACAGTCAATGTTACTGTTAATTCTGGTATTCTGATTGGTATGGATCATACTGGTTTCAATCACTCATTTACAAATTTTGTAAAATTAATCATAGCTGTACTGTAGAGAAAATTATTACATATATCCTTTGAAGTCTTATTGAACACAAATGAAATTGCCATTAAGTTAATCTGGAAACTTTATAATACTTGGGTAAGACAGAAAATAAATATGCATTATTCATTAAATATCGAGCCAATAGTTTTGGCCACTTACATTTCTTTTAATTCCTAAAAGTTTTTTTTTACTAACACTGGTCCCAAACCAATACAAAAAAATGCCCCTTTAATCTATTTCACTATAAATCTCCTCATGGCAGTTGCAACCTCCACACTCCACACCACAACTGCAACACAGTGGAGGAAAATGCAGGGATTTTCCTTATTGTTACGTCTGTGGTTCTGTATCACATTAGAAGTCCACATGTTTTGTATAGCACCGATACATTTTAAGTGAAAATCCTTTGTAGTGATGCACTTGACACATTTTTCTTACTCAGTCTCTATATTTGTGTATGTTATAATTTAGCCCTGTATGTGCGCTTCATTTAGAAAATTATTTTTGCCCAAGAAGCGTTTTCAGCTCAATAAGTTGACAATCATACTAGTAAAGTCCTTGTTCAGAAAGAAGGAAGGAAAATGTAAGAAAAGAGAATGAAAAGAAAGACTGATTCAGCTAAGTCAGTCAGTTCACCCCAAATTAGTTAATTCAAGTACTCACTGATATGTACAGACATCAATGCAGTTCCGCTGATTTACTGACTATATCTAAAGCAAAGAATAAAACATTAAAAGTAATTGTATCCATGATAGCAAGATCTTAGCAAGTAGTTTAGCAGTATTATTTAGATGGTAATAGGATCACAGGCTATCAACTTGGAGGTCATTTTAAGCCTAGCTGTTTCATCTCAATGTAATATGATAGAAATGCTAGTCAATACCCATGTTTGCATTTAGTGATGACTGCCCATGTGCAGGAGGGTTGTGGGTGTTATCCCTAGTAAGAATTTACTGTGCCCCATCCACTCAGCCATGTTCCTCTTGAACAGTGTCACAGAGGTGCATGGAAGGCAAACCCAAGAAGTGGTCAAACCAAATACAAAGTACATAAACTGATTAGATTTGATAACTATCTGACCCTGTAGGCTAGAAATACAAAGAATGGAGTTCTGGTCAACTTCTGTTACAAACTAGACACCTTGGTGTATGTGTGTGTGTGTGTGTGTGTGTGTGTGTGTGTGTGTGTGTGTGTGTGTGTGTGTGTGTGTGTGTGTGTATGTGTGTGTGTGTGTCTTTCAGGTGATTATTGTTAGGCTTATATGCCAGAACAGTTCTATTAATACATATGATCTATATGGAAGGGAAGCTTTAACTGACTGAGACTCTACCTGATGAAAGACCAGTTAACATAATCTACATGAAAAATCAAAGAGAGTTGTGATGGAGCAGAATTTAAACAGGTTTATAAAAAGTAATTAAAATGTGTGCCCTTGAATAGATCCTCCAGAATGTGAGGTATAAAGTGGTGAGAGGGAATGAATGATCAGGAAGAAGTAAAATGTTTCTCTTCTCAAGCTGACTTGCAATTCAAGTCAAATGATCCTCATCACAGCCTACTCTAGCAAATCTAGTCAGTAGTAAATTGTAACTGACAAAATCAAATGTCCCTTTGGTATCATTAAAAAGGTACACCTTAGGAGGTCTTTATCAGAAGTGCCATGCATACTATCTTTTGTAGATCATAAAGCTCTATCAGTGCTGTACTGATCTCTAAAACTGTGTCTTGAGGAAGCAAGTACCTTGTTGGGTAACAAAAATCATGAAGTTACTAACATAACAGCTTTTCTTCTTTTTGAAAACATTTTTATTGTCATCATGCATTGCATTGTGACATGACTTTGCATTCAATTGTATTAGAGAAAAATATATTTATTCCTTTCTTTGCATTATAAAAAATATAATTTTTGTCTTAACAATTATTCAGTTTAGCATTACAGAGGTTACTGAAGTCCTGCCCTCCTTGGAGTATCATTTCTTTGGAACATTATTCTGTATATATTGTTCCCTTAGATTCCATTTATTTCTATGTAATTTACTCAAATGTTGTTGCATACATGGGAACCATACAGATATCCTTTAATTGCTTCTTTGTTCATTGCATGTCTGTTCTCATTCCTTAGTGTTTTATATGCTGTTCTGACTGATTCTTAGAGTTATATATTATTTTATATGTCCTACTAAATATATTTTTTTAACCTCAGCTCCTCTTCTGAACTCCTGTATAAACTCAACCAGAAATGGTCTTTCATTTAACCTTTCCTTAGCCCTTTCTCTGTGGCTATGCTGTGTTATCAGTCCATATTAAGAAAGCATGTCTCCAAACCACAGTCCAACCTTCTGCTTGGCCTTATCCCACTCTATGACTTTTCCCTCCTTAGTTATTTGCTCCTATACCTTGGTTCCTTTACTAATTTTCTCCAATAGAACATACAATATTTTCAATGATTTTGGCTGCTGGTGTTGTTCAGAGTTGGCTGAGCATTTGTTAGTTATGTTGAAGAGTTGAGGCCCAGGAAGAAGAATACTATTAGGATGTTTTAGACCAGTGGCATGATCCTGGCGTTAATCACAATAAAAGAGGAGGCCGTCACAAAAAACAGTGGTTGAAAATGTCAGCAGCTCTAAATAGCTTTACTGAACAATTTGTTTAGTTGGTTTATTACTTTTTTGAAGCAAAAAGTTTTAAAGTGACTTTGGAGGAGTTCATCCTCAGTTTGGTTATCCTGGTGAACAGCCAAATTTGAGACAATACAGTGAGAGATACTGACATTACCAGGCAGTAAGTTTATGCTGAAAATATAAGTAAGGAATTGTGAAGGATTGCAGACAATGGGTATTGGAAAAAAGGGATATTTATATTCTTGAAGGTGCTTATTCATTATTTTTCGATTCAAAATATTATCTTCCTAAATATCTAGTAGAATTATTCAATGTTTCCTAAAGTAAGAGTTTATTCAAAGCTTTAATACAGTCCTGTAACTTCTACTTTGTTTAAAAAAACTGAGGAGGGCCTACAGCTTTTTAAGTCTAACAAATCCTCTTGCTCACCCTAAGGGTGGCTTTGATGGATCTTGCCGGGGACTGTTGAATATTGCTTATCTTGAAGAATTACAAGAAAAATACAGAATTTACATAGTGATGACTAAATATCAAAATTATAGAGGACACATAGCCATTCAGCAACTGAAGAGCTAGACAGATGACTAAACAGACCTTTATGATATATGAACAGGATCTGCTTTGTATTTTCTGTAAAAAGTACAGAAATATTCAGTGTTAACTTGTATTAGATTCAATGGTAAGTTCCATGAAGAAAAAGCAAATTACTAATAAGCACATTGAAGAAATGAATGTTTATCCCTGGTGTTTATCCTTGGTGTTTATCGTGGTGTTTATCCTTGGTGTTTATCCTTGGTAGTCTCAGAATGTGGAAAGGATGAGATTGTCTTGCATAAATGGTCACTTACTACTAAATTGATCAGGCTGGGTTGCCCTACATAGCTGAAAATAGGAACATCAGGTAATATTTTTATTTATTTATTTTTATTTTATTTATTTTATATTTGTTGACCGGGATAGTCCAACTGGATATATGTCCATTTTCAGCTGAGGCCCGGGGAGAAAAGATAAACTCAGGCAGGCATGTTTAGAAAAATATTGACAACAATTACAGGCAAATATTAATATACACAATGTGCAGACTTACATCTGATTGGCAAAGACGTATCAGAAAATGTGAACATATAATATAATCAGAGCTCATAATTCACATTGTTTAGACATTCAAATGCTATGAGGCATAGATACTTGGCTAAACAGCAGGTTAGGTAGCAAGACATGTATTAGTGAAGCTGTTAGGTTTAGAACAAGAGCACAGCCAATGAGATGTGAGGTATTTTTTGAATTCTCTTTTAAATAGGGGTAGTGAGGGTTCTTTGGTAATGGTAGTAGGGAGTAGATTCCAGATTTTACTGGTTGAGTTGGCAAATATGGCATCGCCTGCAGAGTTGTCGGATTTTTGGGTCAGTATCATTAGTTTATCAGCTGAGCGTAATGGCCTGGGGACACTATGAGAGGTGAGAATATTTTTGAGGGTAGGAGTGTTATCAGGTGGATGGAGTATTTTATGCACTACTATAAGCTGGTTGAACTGTAGAAGGGTAGGATACTCTAGCCATTCCAGTGCTTTGAGGTTCTGGCAATGGTGTGTCCTAAAAGCCATGGCAGTAGCGAATCTAGCTGTGTGATTGTGACATCCTGATAGTTTGTTGAGATCGGTTTTTGATAGGATGGTGAGTACAAGGGAGGCATACATAAAGGTTGAGAGGAGGTGTGATCTTGCAATAGCTACCCTTGCTAGGGGGGTGAGGAAAGGTTTGGCTCTGTACAGGGAGCCATTTTTTTTGTTGACGGACTTATTAGTGTGATTGACATGTTTATCAGATTTAAGGTTGCTGTCTATTATTACGCCTAGAAGCTTTGTATGGTCATCAGGGGAGATAATGGCGTCATTGCTAGATTTGTTGTTGAAGGAAGTAGGAGAAATTCTACGGTTAGAGGAGAAAAGTAGTAGCTTGGTTATGTTAGGATTTATAAGCAGGTGGCGATTAGCTAGCCATGTTTCTACCATGCTGAAAGTGGTCTGGGTTAGAAGTTGTGTAGTAGAGGAGGCGAAGCATATTAGCATTGCATCATCTGCATATTGGATGCAGGTGGCTCCTGGGATGGTGGTGTGCAGATCACTGATAAAGATAGAGAAAAGAAGAGGACCTAGTATGGACCCTTGTGGGACACCTAGTGTTAGAGGAAGTTGGAATGACAGCTTACTCTGCCATAAGACAGCCTGCTGTCTATCATTTAGATAGAAGTGAAACCATTGTATTGCGTGTTGGTCTAAACTGATGGTTTGTAGGGTATTGAGCAGTAGCTGATGGCTGACCATATCAAAAGCTTTTGAGAGATCTAGGAAGAGTGCTGAAGATAGTTTGTTGTTGTTAAGATGAAGATTGATGACATTAGAGAAAGACAGAAGAGCCGTGGTGGTACTGTGGAATGGCCTAAAGCCGTGCTGAGAGTCGGCGAGCTTTCCGTTTTGAATAAGAAAGTGAATAAATATATCAGGTTTTGGAGGTATGTATTCAAAAGTTCATTAACAGTAAAAACTGAAGCAGGGAAAAGAAATTATGCCACAGCAGCATATAGTCTAGAGTACCTTCTAAATTCTACATGTAAGATAAACCAGATAAGGCAGCTGTTTGATTAGGAAAACTCATTAGCATTTGGATAAGATGTGCATATTCTTCTTTAAACAGAAAAGGCCTATCATCAAAACAATGGTCAGGATAGTTGCACTGATAAATGATTCATAAATTAGAAAGTTGAGAAGCGATAAACATTTTTGAGACAACAATTACTCCTTGTACTCACACAAAAATGTAATAGATTTCAAATAAATAATTTAGAATAAACTTTAATATCAAACACATATAGTTGTTATGAATTAATATAATCACACAAGAGCAATTTAATGAAAATACTTACTTGGTAATGGTCTAGGCATAAAATTCTGTACAAAATCTGTGCAGCGGCTACCAGTAAATCCTTTCAAACACTGGCACTCTGCCATGCAGTTCTTAGTAGGATTGATAGAACAAGTTCCTCCATTGCTGCAGTATCCACTTGGACAGACATCGTTATAACATGCTATTGGTGTGCAGACAACACCATTTCCTAAAGAGAAAGAAGGAAAGAGAAAAAAATATTATAATTAAGGCACAGAGATCATGTAGACTATCAGTGTAGGAACTCAGCAAACCACAAGAAAGAATAAAAAATGGTACAGTGTGAATATAATCCATCTACAACACTGATTTCCCCCATTGATATTCTTTTGGAGTTTCCTTTTTTATAGGTTTAGTTTTCTGTTATTTTAAATTTTTTTAGCACATATGCACTTTCCATTTTTTATATTTGTTCTGAAACTTTCCTAACTAAATAAGTTATTTTACAAACAACCTATGTTTGTTAGTTATGATGACTTGGGGTTGTATAGCACATGGAATTAAGGCTCTGAACTGCAAAAAAAGCTTGATTTTGTAGACCTAGGCCTGATTCTATCAGTTTCTTCTCTCAGCATATCATTTATCCATATCTCTGCTCACAGGTCATATCTGAGAAGAAATACTTAGCCAATTAGTTTTTACATGTTAACAGAATAGAATACAAAATAAATGCTTATGTCTAAAATATTGCAAAGTGACTTCATCTGAATTTGATCTATAGCATAACAAGTATAAATTAGTTTCAAATTATTTTCAATTAACACTAGAAAGAAAGATTACAAAAATGCAAATCAATAGTGGAATCTAAGCAATATCATTTACATGCTTCCAGTGTGATCTAAACTAACTGGTATTATCAGATTAATTGTATTTGCTGAGAATAAATATCTCAACATGCTTAATTAGCTTTAGAATTAAGGAGAAAGCTGTTCTAGAATAGGATATTTCTAGTGGTAATATGGCATTTGTAAATTTTCATGATTAGGAATATTGGTAAATTGTTATAATGTATAATAGATACAAAATAGAAAAGTGTAAAATTCAAGCTGGAAATATAGTAAGTGTATAACACAAATATAAATTAAATTAAAATGTTTATTATACAAAAGCAAAAATATTAATGTCAAGAATCCTGGCATTGATAATTTAAAACTGAAAACATGCTTGTTAACTAACCTGAAGATAGCCAAACAAGTAAAAATATATATATTAAGCAACATCATTTAGAAGGAGGTGGGTAATGAAATGTATAAGCTTATCAAAGTACAGCACAGAAAAAATAGTTCTAACTTGATGTTAGAAAGCTATAAGATGCCAGTGATATAAAATGGATTTAAAATGTTTTAAAGAACAGTTATACCACAAAAGACAACAGAAGCATAGGACTGTTTTCAGATTTGCATGCTTTTCTTTGAGGCAAGAAAGATCAAGATAAGAATGCCTAATCACAGAGCATTATGGGTAAACTGAAGGGTTTTAGTGAGTATTATTGAGGATGGACTTACCCATACCAGATCATGGGCCACACACAACTGAAACAACTTTTTTTGTCTCTGTTTGTCTAACATTCAGAAAATAGTTCCCTTCTTATTTTTTAAAAATTGTAATAAGGTCTATTGTTAGATATTTAAAAACACATATAAAAGATGTATTCAATATGTATATTACAAGTTTAGATATGATATTTTATTGGTTATATTAATTTTAAACTTATACAGTCAACCTGTTAATAGAAAAGGTATTAACACTAAGGTTGTAAATGAAAAACAGACGCTAGGGGAAAAAACATTTCAGAATTCTAAATTTGAAAAAAGAAACAGTGTAAGAAACTTCTTTGTGTGGAAGATTTTCAATCCATATATATCTAGTTAATCAATGCATATTAATGAGATTGGGTAATGGCAGTAGAAGTAATGGACTTAAACTTGCCCTAAGTAAAAAAATAATAAAAAATATAATTTGAAATTTTATACAAAATTACTAAGTATTCAAAAGTAATCCAAGCGGGGTAGACAGTCTGTTTCCAGTCAAAAATCCTTTACTTAATAATACTTTTGAATACAAGAAAGGCATGTAAAGAAGTAACCTGGTTATGTATATGAACAATAAATTGCCATCCTTTATGAACTGGTAGATAAGTAACCATTGCAGATAAACATTTTATGTCTCTTAATCATGGGTACATTGTCAATTGTGAAATATATTTGTATATCTGAATGAGTACAAACATGATTTAGGAGATTCAGAAAAGTTCATTCCTTTCAAGCATTTTGTTGATATAAAGGTTTTAACTCAAGAAGGCACAAAGCAGAGTAAATAATTACCTTCCCTTGAAGTTTTATCTTGAGAATCCCTAGAAGACATTAGTGCCACTTATATTCTTCAGTCATGGCAACAAAGAGAGAGATTTCCAACCTTTAATTATATGAGACCAAAGATTTTAAGTTGGTTTACAAACTCCCCTCAAAAAGGCATAACAAATAAGTTACTGAATTGTCATTACAATTGTTAAAAAATTGAAAAAAGTAATTTCCCCACCACAGCAGGTCTCTGAAGGGATAATTAGGCATTGTAAAGTAGCATAAACTGTTTATGGATCAGCTTTGAATAGGTAAATGTTTTATATGAATTTTAATTAATTTATTGCCAAGCTAGATTAATATGAAGGTCTTTAACAAGCAAATCCTAATAACTAAACATTTAGTTTTAAGAATAACATGTTGAGTTTATAATAATGAAGATTTGTTTCTTTGAATTTCTTAGCAATGATGAAATTAAATTGAATTTGTCTTTATAATAATTGAATAATGGGAATGTTACAGAGATGAATTCATGAAGGTACCCTGATGTGCACACATCTGAGGAGATTGGAGGTTGGGGTTTGACATAATCAGAGGTTGGGATTGACATTATAATTAAGGTATTTACCTCACAAACAAAAGATACAAGGTTTGATTCACACTAAGAGAAATTGGCTAGTCTTAATATAGCCCACTAGGGCAGCTAGCCTAGTACATGCCTATGAACCTATGAACCAAATTGTCATTTCCAACAACACAACACATATCTATCTAATAATAATGAAAGTAAAATCAGGATGTCTGTTTTTGACTTTTTTTGTGGTACAAGATGTAAGTGCAGTGAGTTTAGAAAAAAAAAGACAGGTGATGTAGTGTTTGAATCCAGTTAAGCAATACTTTTACACTGCATTGATGGGCCAAGACAATGGCAAAGGATGCCTTCTAAAAGGTGTGACACATGACCTATCAGGCCCTCTAGAATTACTATTTAACTGTAGTCTCCAAAGAAGCTTCATGTCTGACAAATGGAGAACATCAATGGTCATCCCCCTACACAAAGGGGTGTCATCTACTGACCTTGGAAAATACACATTCATAAGTCTCACTAGTCTCATATGCAAAGCCATGGACAGAATTATCTTGTAAATGATCAGTGATGACATAGGACACCTCCAAACACTGGAACCAACTCAGTGATGCTTCAGCAATGGTAGGTCATGCTTACTCAACCTTCTGGACTTCTTTGAGAAGGTCACTAAAGCAATAGATGACGGCAAAATGATTCACACTACCTACCATGACCTGGCCTAGGAACATGACACAATAACCCACTCAGGCATTGTTGACAAATTCAAGAGGTTAAGTATAAACCCTTATGTCATCCAGTATATAGTCAGATGAATCACAGAAAGGACCTAGGAATTTAGAAATTGGGAGTCCACCTATACAAAGATACCAGTCGCAAGTGGAGTCCCTCAGGGATCAGTCCTGGGATTGCTCCTTTCTGGCATTTACTAATCTGAAGTCAAGACCAATGTCAAGGGCCTCTAGCTAACTAAATTTGCAGATGACTGAAAACTAGGAGCAGTCATGGAACCTCCCGCTGTTCTCCAGGAAGGAATAATACGGACAGATAACTTGACTCAGAGCCATGGACTAAAACTAAATGGCAAGAAATGCATAATAGTATCTGTTGGGAAGTCATCCATCCTTAGTAACTATCATATTGGCAACACACCCCTAAGCATCGAACCACTACCATCACTAAGGGCTTTTCATCCAGAAAAAAGGAGGTCATTGTCCCACTGTACTCATCCCTCATTAGACCCATTATAGAGTACAATGCTCTGTTTGGAATGTACCTCACAAGACATCTGCTACAGCTGAAAAGGCCGCAGAAATACCTCACTAAAAGAATCACAGGCCTAAATCAGATGCCCTATGCTGATAGTCTAAAAAAACTCCAGCTATACTCTGTCAAATATCGTCTACTCAGAGGCGACCTCTGCTTAACATACAAGGCCATGTCAAACCCTGAGCTGTTGGACATGTTACACTTAAAGAAATCCCAATCCCTCAGAGCCACATGCTCCAGGGATCTAAACCTTGTCATCACAATGAACAAAACATGCTGGAGGGATAGGTTCCTGACCCAGAGACTCCCCAAACTCTGGAACAGACCGCCCATACATGTCAAGCAGAGCGCCTTCTTGGCCCTCTTCAAAAGGAACCTTGAAGAGTGGATAGGTGATAGGAAATTCACCCCGGGGATCATGTCAGTCACCCTGCTAGACAGGGGTCCAGGGAAGTAAATACTGTGGGAAGAAATATCCAGGGAATTGTTATGGTTAGGCTTGTATAGGCCCTAGGGCCGATAGCCTAGTACCAACCTATGAACCTATGAACTAGTCAGGGTATTGGGGACCCACATAGACAGTAATCTAGCTTTTGACCATCATGTGTCTGTAGCAATGAGGAAATCATTCTATGTTGTGCAACTTATAAACAAAGGTATGGCATCTAGGTCCAAGGAGGTCATTGTTTCACTGTATTCAGCATTCATCAAAACTACCATTGAGTACAATGCCCCCTTTGATATCTAATTAACCAGGCACATCCAACAACTGGAGCAACAGCACAGGTTCCACACTAAAAAAATGCAGGGCATGAGTAACATATCCTGTGCAGACCACCTCAAAGCTCAGTTCCTGCATTCTGTCTCCTACATGCTGTTGAGGGGAGATCTATGCCTGGCATACAAATCATTGTCAGACCCCACCCTGATGGATCTCCAGTATGCCCACAAAACAAATAGCACCAGAATTACCCATTCTAAAGACTTAAACCTTGCCTGTGATATGAACAGGAACTGCTGGATAGACAGGTATATATCCCAGAAACTACCCCTTCTTTGGAATAGGCTCCCGTCCTTGTTTAGCAGAGTTTCTCCCTAATCCAATTCTAGGGTAACTTGGACAACTGGATGGGGGAACAAGAAATTCACTCCTTGTTTGGCACCTATGTCTCTAATTGAAGCAGGAAGCATGGAAATGGTTCACCTCCCAAGTCCCCTGCTTACATGTATCACAAGGGTACTAGAACTTGTCAGAGATTTGGGATGCATGGCTAGGTTAATTAGGCTCTTGTGCTTGTTAGCCAAAAACACACCTATGAATCTATGAACCTTTGATTACACATTGCGATAACTTGTTTGAATTCAGAAACAGCTCTAACAGGGTGCTGCACTGAGCTCTAGCATGAAGATATAGGTTCATAGGTTCATAGGTTCATACTAGGCTATCTGCCCTAGGGCATTTATAAGCCTAGCCAGAGCGTGTGTGGCTTTCACCACCCCTTAGGATGAGAATACTATACCCATTAGTTTGCTGTGCCTCTGTCCAGCAGTGACACAGAGATGATTCCCGGGGTAAACCTACGATCTCCCATCCACTCATCAAGATTTCTCTTGAACAGAGTCAGTGAGGGGCTCTGCCTCACATGGACTGGGATTCTATTCCATAGTGTAGGGAGTCTCTGGGTGATGAATCTGTCCCTCCAGCACATCCTATTTATATCCATGTTGAGGTTTAAGTCTCTTGCTCTCGTGGCTCTGGTGGATTTGGATTTTTTGAGGTGGAGCATGTCCATTAATTCCGGGTTGGACATGGCCTTGTATGTCAGGCACAGATCACCTCTGAGCAGACGGTATGTGACTGAATAGAGCTTGAGTTTCTTCAGTCGGGCAGCGTATGACATATGTTTGAGCCCCTTTATCCTTTTGGTGAGGAACTTTTGGGGTCTTTCCAACTGCTGCAGGTGTCGGGTAAGGTACATTCGAATGGGGCGTTGTACTCAATCATTGGTCTGATAAGTGAAGAGTACAGGGGTACAATGACCTCTCCTGATCTGGATGTGAATCCCTTCATGATCAGGTGGGCAATGTAGAAGGTCTTCCTAACCACTTTGGCAATGTGAGTGTCAAAAGAGAGGTTACTGTCAACTTGGGTCCCCAGGTCCCTGATAACGTCTTCCGTGTTTAATGGATTACCACCTATGTGGTAATTAGGGGTTACCTTGTTTTTCCCAAAGGGTATGACTATACATTTTTTGACATTTAGCTTAAGGCCATGGCTCTGGCACCAGTTATCCATTTCTATGAGACCTCTCTGGAGGATGTCTGTGTCTGATGGAGTGTCAATTATGGTGCCCAGTTTGCAGTCATCTGCAAATTTTGTCAGCCACAATCCCCCTATGTTTGCCTGCGCTTCAGAAAAATAAATGCCGAACAAGAGGGGGCCCAGGACTGAGCCCTGTGGGACACCGCTCATGACCGGCTTAGAATCTGACATGGCACCAGCAACTCTAACCCTGTGGGTTCTGTCCTTGAGCGAGTTTGCAACCCATCTTGTGAGGTATTGTGTCGAATGCTTTTGCTTTTGCTAGGTCAAGGTAGGCTGTGTGAACTGCCTTACCCTCATCAATGGCCTTAGTGACTGTTTTGAAAAAGTCGACCAAGTTCAAGAGGCAAGATCTGCCCTTGACAAAGCCAAATTGGGTAGGATCCAGTGTCTGTAGGTCCCCAATGTCTTTATTTATGAGTTCCATTATGATCCTCTCCATAGCTTTGCAGACAAGGCTCGTCAAGCTTATGGGGCGGTAATTTCCAGGATCCGTAGAAGCACCGCCTTTGTGGAGTGGGACCACAGTTGCTGTACGCCATTCTTTGGGTACGTATCCTGTAGTAAGGCTAAGATTAAACAGCAGCCTTATGTGTGGGTTTAGTTCCTCATTGAGTTCGTGTAGCACACAGCCGGGGACACCGTCCGGTCCCATTGATGCTGTGTTTTTTGCTTTAGAGAGAGCAGCTCTCACCTGGGCATCTGAGATGTTTGGGAGGCTAGACTCTGGTTGGATAGATATTTCTCCTTTTGGGGAGGGAGGGAGAAATTCGCACTGAACCTGTCTGCCAGTATGTTGGCAATGTCTGTGGGTTCAGTGATTTTTGTATCATTTTGGACTAATTCTGAGCATATCTGGGAGTTTCTACCCAGGTTTCTAACATAGCTAAAGAAGACCTTATGATTGTCTTTTGTGTCATTAGCAATTTTTCTCTCAAAGTTGGCCTTGGATGATTTTATGAGTGATCGTAGTTTTTTGCTAGTAGTGATCAGAGATGCCTTCCCTTTTAGGGATTTTGCTCTGTCATGTAGTAGCTTTCTCCTCTTGTTGTAGAGTTTGTTTATGGCTGGGGTCCACCAGACCGGGCACCTGCCTTTGGTGGAAAGGGTCTTGATTTTATTAGGGATTGCTTGATCCATACATTCCTGGAGGTGCTCGTAGAAGGCATTTGTAAGGGTTTCAGCAGCGTGGGTTGTGGTTTCCACTGGCTCGGGAGCCTTGAAGGATACCACTCCAGTCTTAAGAAGTGTGAAGTTTGCTTTTGAGAAGTTCTTCACTGTGGTCTTTTTGCTGGGGTTGGGGCGGGATGTGGATCTCCAGTGAGATTAATTTATGGTCTGATCTCACCAATGAGGGATATACTTCCGGTTTGGAGCATTTTGTCCCCATGTTTGTGATGATCAGGTCTAGTATATTTTCTCCTCTTGTGGGAATGGTGACTAGTTGTTCCATAGCATTTGAGTTTATGAACTCCAGGAACCTTTGGGCTAGGGTGTTGGGGCTTGAGTAATGTTCCCAGTCTATGTTTGGGTAGTTGAAGTCACCCAATATGATGGTGTTTGGAGAGACATTCATACTCTCCAGTGTCTTCAGGAAGGCTGTGTGGGTTTCCTGAGTTTAAGAGGGTGGTCTGTAGCATGCTACAAACTGTAGGGCAGTTTTACCTATGGTTAATTGCACCTGGATGGTCATCCGATGCTTCGTGCATTGCCACTAACCTGGAGGTGTGGGTATCCTTTATGAATATGGATACTCCCCCTCCTTTTGTGGTTCGGTCCGGATTTTGGGGCCGAAACGCATGATATGAGGTATAACCTGATAGTGCTGGGGTGCTCTCAGGAGCCTTGAACCAGGTTTCAGCCACAGCACAGACATCGATGTTCTCCATACTGAGGAGGGCTTCGAGGGCGTGCATCTTGAGGTTTAGACTTCTGGCATTGAGCAGTATTACCCTTAGTTTTTCTCCATTTTTGTTTTCTAGGGTGGTAGGTTTATCATTTGAGCCTTGCCTAAAAAAGGCACTATGGGGGTGGCAAGAGCCTTTGCCAATATCCGGAAGCCCAGGGGTGACAGTTACAAGCCGTCCCTTGCGAAACAGCGTGGCTTGTCAAGCATGTCATCCCAGGCAGACAGACATTGGATCCCCTTAGAATGGCACCAGTAATTAAGCCAATTATTAAAGCTGATCATTTTGTCTCTGTATTGTGGCATAATTCTTGGTGAGGGTAGGATACTGCTCAGGGTCAGGGTCATACCAGCCTGGGCTACATAATCTGAGAGCTCCTCTATGTCTCTTTTCATGTAGTCCATGGAGGTACGTCTCAGGTCGTTCACACCGGCATGGACAATGACTGAGTCATACTTGTACTTGCTGTGGAGTGACCTGAGTGCTTGTGTTATGTGGTGGATTCTAGCACCTGACAGGCAGCTTACTGTGATCTTTTCCTTGTTCAGTCTGGTGAGTGGGACGTCAGTGTGTCTGACTATGGCGTCACCTATAACAAGTGTGTCTGGCATTGTGTTTGGCCTTAAGGGCTGTGACTGTTTAGCACACTGACTTTGAGAACTATGTGTTGCATGTCTTATGTCTTGAGGTGGCAGTTGCTTGGGTGTCTGCTTTGGAGGCCTCTGTAGTTTTGGTAGATTTTTGATCAGTGCCTCCGAGTATGTCTTTGTGTGTTTATGTGTTTGTTTTGCAGTTGTGATAGTTCTATGTGAAACTGGGTTTGTGGTGTGCATGGTTTCCTTCTCCTCCTGTCTGGTCTTGCCAGTCCTGAGTTGAGAGAGCTCAGCCTCCAGTTTGGCTATATAGTTGCATCTCTCACATGTATTTGTGTTTTGTGGGAGAAGGAGTGGGTTGCCTGGTACGTGAGGCAATTGTAACATTGTCTCAAGATGCCCAGATTCACCAGCTGAACAGGAGAGGACGCTAGCAACTGACCCTTCAACATGCTAGAAAAAGTGAAAAAGTTTGCTGTGTAACTGAGTCAGAAGGGACCTATAGGGAAATGGGTACTCAAGGGGATTCTAGGCTAATGTAGTACTTTGTTTAGTATATAAGCACTTTACCTATATAAAAATGCTTTAGGAGCAAGTGCTGAGCTTTTGAGATAGAGAATAGACTGTTTAGATAGCAAGTAGAGAAGTTCTAAGGGAAAAATTGAAGAGCAATGCAAGAGGAATGCGGTGTGGACTTGAGGGGGGGCTGTTAGGGGGCCGCCCATGACAAGGAGCCTATTTATGGATTTACAACTGTGCAAGTCTCTGACTTTTGACTCCCCCATACCCCCTGCACACATGCTCCCACTCTCTCTCTGACGTTTGACTCCCCCATACCCCCTACACACATGCTCCCAATCACCAGGCTAGCCCCCGCTGACCCCACCCACTATACCCCGGTCTCCCCTTTTCACGCAGCCATTCAAGGGGTGATACCATCCAAACCAGCCCACGGGTGGTACCATCTGCACTGACAGTCGTCTGGGGGACACTGTTATTCATAGGCTCCTTGTCATGGGCGGACCCCTAACAGCCCCCCCCTCAAGTCCCCACCGCATTCCTCCCACTCCCCCATCAGGTGGCATACCCACACATTTCTCTACACACACCGATACCAAAGCATAGTAGGACTCTCTACCTGACTCCTCCACCTTCCTCCGTTCCCTTCTTTACTTACCTTTGGAGGCAAACACTCATAAGTTACGTGTTTATATTAGAATCATCACAGCATGACTGTCATCTTTCCCGGTTCCCCCCCCAAAAATTTTTTTTTTTTTTTTTTTTTTTTTTTGCACACAATCCCTTTTTGCACACAGTCCCTTTTTGCACACTATCCCTTTTTTGCACACAGTCCCTTTTTGCACACAATCCCTTTCAGTATGCACACGGCACCACAAGGCTATTACTGTCTGACCAATTTACCTTGTGTAACTGCAATTGTAATGTTAATGAAAATGCACACAGCACCCTGCTTGTTCACACTTTACTATTGGAAAGGAACTGTTGTTAATTTAAATGGCCTGCTAGAACTAATGTATATAAAGGAAGTGAAAATGGTTGCTCATACTTATGAAACATGTCTTTCTGAAGAAGTCTTGATAATAAATAAGACGAAAGCGCTAAAGTTCTACAAGAGTTGTTGGTGTTATTTACTATTTTATTGAATGCTTTTATTGTCACGAAGTTCATTTCTTAGTTAAAATTTCTTCTCTTCGTTCAATTTTTTTGAGTGAGGTTAATTTTAGTTATAAATCTTCTACTCCGCGTGACAGTATGGCAGGAAACATAGCACCCAACTCAGGCTCTAGTAGCCAACTGAAGACAGAAGCAACCAGGAGCAGGACACCAATTGATCCAACAACAGTTCTTACAAAATTATCGGAAGGAATTGGTTTGGCGCAGGATCTCTTCGAGGACCTAAACAGCAGACCTTTAACACCTACAAATGAAAGGATCACCAGGGACCGCACTGAACCCCCGGACCACGCTGGACCCAGGGCCACAATTAACAACAGAACTGGGACAGAAATAAGGACCACACAGGCTCTTGACCTGATACTCACGCAGACGGAAATTAATCCCTTCCGTTGCCCGGTCCAGAATACAACAGCACAACTGGAGTACAGTCAAAACAGAGGGGTCTCACAGAGCGCCAGATCTCTGATTACCAGATTCGAGAGACTGATTAAAACCTACAAAAACCTGGAGCATGACAACTTCTATCTGGAAAGGTGTTTAGAGCTGGATATAGTCCCACAAGGTCTCAGGTGTAACAAATTTCCTAACAGGACTACTCCAAACTCTCAGCTTCACAAAGAACTGGTCAAAATATATAATGACTCTGGGCTAGCAGCTATCAAAGCACTCATCCAAAGTAATACTGAGAGTATGGCCACCTACAAGTCTCAAATAGATGATCTGCAAACACGCATCCTGCAGGATCCCACATTTATTGACTTTGCGGAAATGTGGGACAATGTACCGCACAAAATTACTAGGCATATGGCGACACTGATTGAACGCAAGAAAGGCAAATTGCTTAGGGACATTAAACAATATGAGGAAGGAAAAGCATACCCGATCAGGCCCACACACTCCTTACACACACGGAGAAGGCCAGACAGATATCCCACAAACAATCCGTTGTCCACAACCGAACTAAGGCCTACGACAGAATTACAAGAACCCACAAATGGACCCAACACACCAGAGGTGGATAGACTCCTCATCACATCCAGCCCACTAGCAGGGAGTAGTTCCCAGATGATGGTACATACTCCTGCTAGGGGACAGCTAAGACCAGAAATGCCTCTCCAGAATCAGCCGACACAGAGAGATCCAGACACCAGTGAATGTGACCACCATGACAACAACGAGGACAACAATACAAACTGCAGGACACCGGACAGTGTGATCAATCAAGGAAGGGTTTATCAGACCCCACAAATCAACGACCAGTCTTCCAACAACAGCACAAGTAGCAACAACAATGTTTTTTTATCTTCAGCAGGACTCACAACCAGAACCAGGACTTATACCAGATTCAGACCTGGGGGTAATGAACGAAACTGGAACCACAACACCAACAATATTGAGGGAAGGAGGGGGAACAACAATCACAGGGGAAGAAGGAGCGGGAATGGGATACAGTACTAGTATTACTGGGATGGACTACCCTGATCACCCTCCCCATTCACTGATACCAGCACCTGATAGCACTGACTTCAGGTCTCCAGCAGGGGTAGGTGACATCTTTAACCTCACCACACGAGTTTTCTCGGAAAGCCATCATAAGGTACTGAAGAAAGGCTTTCCTTTCATCCTGGCGCAGAGAGCCAACACGGCGGATGTTATCCTGGACCTCAAGTGCTACCTGAGAAAGTTACAACTAAAATTAGATATACAACAATATGAAGAGGAAGAAGATGAGGAAAGCTCGGAAGATAACAACAGACCCCTTACCATGAAGAGCCTGTACACTCCTGCACTCTCCAACACACTGAGCCTCTTTGCGAGTACCTGCGAAAGGGATATTAGGAAACTCCTTTCTGATAAGCCCTCAGCAAAGTGGCACAACCTGAACAGGGAAGAAAGACAGGCTTGGAAGGAACTGAGTCAGGACAAATCCCTACGGATCATGAAGGCTGACAAGGGATCCGGGATAGTAGTGATGGAGCAGGAGAGATATATCCAAACACTTGAAGCATCCCTCATGAATAACCAGTTCTACAAAAAGGTCAACATCAACCAGGTACAACAGAACTTTAAACAAATTGACAACCTACTGTTGGAACTGTACCTGAGGGATGAGATCTCTCAAGATGAAAAAGACTTCATGCAGGTCATGACACCCAGCCTTGGAAAATTTTTCGGAATCCCCAAGGTTCACAAGAACCCTGAAAATCCACCTTTCCGCCATGTGGTATCGAACAGAAGGACAAAAACAGAAAAGATTTCACAAAACGTGGACCACATCCTTAACCCCATTGTACAGAACAGCAAATACTACATCAAGGACTCCTGGGCTTTTCTAAATGACATCTTCAAACTAAGGCTGGATGGAGGGGAATATTTACTGGTCACCCTAGATGTAGAAGCACTCTACACAAACATCCCCCACGCCAAAGGACTGACCCTCACCAGACAGTACCTGAACAGGTACTCCAACCTAAGCGGGACTAAGATTAATACTGTATGCAGGTTAACAGAAGCAGTATTAAGAAATAACTTCTTTCAATTCAACGGGAAGATTTACCACCAACAGAAAGGGTAGCCATGGGGTCCAAAATGGCCCCAGCATATGCAAACTTAGTCCTCAGTGCCTGGGAAATGGATAAGGTTGAATCACTACCTGGGTTCAACAACACCATAATGTACAGGCGTTATATTGATGACGTCTTTTTTGTCTGGAAGGGGGACAGACTTTCTCTGAGCAATTTTCTGGAAACCCTTTTCCAGAGTCTGGACTTCCTGACCCTCATGGTAGGACATATCGGAACCACCACTCAATTCCTGGATATCCACCTCACTATAGACCCGGAAAATGGACAGTTTGACTCCAACATCTACCGCAAGCCCACTTTCCGGAATAACTATCTAGAGTTCAGCAGCCAGCATCCCCATTTCATGAAAAAGAATATTGTAAAAGGACAATTCATCCGGTTATCCAGACTCATTTTTAGGGACAAGGTTTTCATCAAGGAAGGTTTTTACCTCAGAAACTTGTCCCTAGAAAGAAAATACCCAGAGTATCTAGTGGACAACCTGTTCCAAGAGATCATACAGCACAGACACTCCAGGTATCCACCAATCCTGGAAAAGGGATTCACAGCAAGGGCACAGAATGGACCGAACAAAAAGGACTGGGTGTCAAGTTTCCCCCTTCCAATTTCCACCGATATGTTTGGAATTAGAGGGGTCCTCACCAACAACTGGGATATCTTGGGAGGAGAAAAAGGTCTGACAAAGTTACTTGGGACATCTCCAAACTTCTGTTTCAAACAAACCTCTTCTTTTGGTGGTGCGTTCGAGAGGAATAAAAGCCCATCCCCACAGAGCGAAGTATCGACAGAACCTGGAATGTCTGACTGCGGCAAGTGTGTTGCCTGTGTACACATACGAAAAACAACAACGTCACCTTCCCGCACTGCAACAGAACTGTCAGTCTACATGACCACTATGACTGCAACACAAAAAATGTAGTCTACTGTGCTTTCTGCGAACACTGTGGGAATTTGTATATCGGCAAAACGAACAGGAAGCTGAGTAGCCATATTAAAGAACACACTGCAGCAATACACAAACAGGACAGTTTGAATGCCTTGGCTAAACACAGTACTATTTGCCCAAACTTCACAGGATTCAAATTCACAGTGCTGGAAAAAATAACAGAATTTGTAGGGGACATGGACACATTCCTGCAAGTCCGGGAATTAAAATGGCAGATAGAACTGAGAGCTGATGTCTATCCAGGTCTCAACGAGACACTGAACATTAAATGTGCACTTAAATGGTATAGATATTGAAATGTGATAGGGTTTGAAGAACTGTGCAAGAGGGTTTGAAGAATTGTGCAAGTAGATTTAATGTGTTTATGGATTTACAACTGTGCAAGTCTCTGACTTTTGACTCCCCCATACCCCCTGCACACATGCTCCCACTCTCTCTGACTTTTGACTCCCCATACCCCCTACACACATGCTCCCAATCACCAGGCTAGCCCCCGCTGACCCCACCAACTATACCCCCCGGTCTCACATTTTCACGCAGCCATTCAAGGGGTGATACCATCCAAACCAGCCCACGGGTGGTACCATCTGCACTGACAGTTGTCTGGGGACACTGTTATTCATAGGCTCCTTGTCATGGGTGGCCCCCTAACAGCCCCCCCTCAAGTCCACACCGCATTCCTCCCACTCCCCCATCAGGTGGCATACCCACACATTTCTCTACACACACACCGATACCAAAGCATAGTAGGACTCTCTACCTGACTCCTCCACCTTCCTCCGTTCCCTTCTTTACTTACCTTTGGAGGCAAACACTCATAAGTTACGTGTTTATATTAGAATCATCACAGCATGACTGTCATCTTTCCTGGCCCCCCCCCCAAATTTTTTTTTTTTTTTTTTTTGCACACAATCCCTTTTTGCACACTATCCCTTTTTTGCACACAGTCCCTTTTTGCACACAATTCCTTTCAATATGCACACGGCACCACAAGGCTATTACTGTCTGACCAATTTACCTTGTGTAACTGCAATTGTAATGTTAATGAAAATGCACACAGCACCCTGCTTGTTCACACTTTACTATTGGAAAGGAACTGTTGTTAATTTAAATGGCCTGCTAGAACTAATGTATATAAAGGAAGTGAAAATGGTTGCTCATACTTATGAAACATGTCTTTCTGAAGAAGTCTTGATAATAAATAAGACGAAAGCGCTAAAGTTCTACAAGAGTTGTTGGTGTTATTTACTATTTTATTGAATGCTTTTATTGTCATGAAGTTCATTTCTTAGTATATATATATATATATATATATATATATATATATATATATATATATATATATATATATATATATATATATATATATATATGTGCTTATATATATATATATATATATATATATATATATATATATATATATATATATATATATATATATATAAATATATATATATATATATATACATACATACATACATACATATACAGACACACACACACACACACACACACACACACACACACACACACACACACACACACACACACACACACACACAGATATTCACTGCAGGTTTAACACCAATGGCTTTGTAGCTTAAAATAATGAACAAAGCACCTGAAAAAGCATTTAACTACAGGATAGGTTTCTGTTGTCAGTGCACAAGCATGCTAGAAAATTCCATGTTTCAATAATAATTCTTAAAAAATTGAAAACATACTACACAGAATTCACTTTGCTTCTTTCTTTGTCATTTAGATATTTCTGAAACATTACCACTGAAGTCACATGCATGTTTTAGTCTAAATATTTGGATGTTTGTTTTATAAAAGAAAAACAAGAAATGTCTCCTCAATCATTCAAACAAATTGTTTCTCATTAAAAGAAAAACACTAATATGATTTCTTGATTACCCGAAAATCCGGAATTACAAGAACAAGTGAAACTTCCAGGAGTGTTGCTGCAGATAGCATCTGTAGAGCAGTTATTCTGTCTTGTTGCACATTCATCAGTGTCAATGCACAATGTGCCCTTTTCTAAAAAAGTAAAACAAAATACAACAAAAAGCAGCCACTGCTTTATTCTGTGTCAGTCTGACATAAAATTCATATCATACAATTTCATTTTCAAAAATTAATGATGAAGGAATGGTCATCTATATAATCTTAGTTATTAAACAATCAAGTCAAAATGGGAAGAAATTATATATTATTACAAAGTTATTACTGTATGTAATATCTTACAGAAAGCAAAAAACATAAAAAGTCTTAATTGAATAAGTAATACGTGACATGTACAAAATACTTTGAAGTGACAGCTTTGAAGAGACTCCTACAGTTAATATAATTTTTCATGGTCTCAATTTGAAATATAAATATTGTAAATGTTAAGATAAATGTAGAGGTTGCCAACTTTTTAATATGGTAGAAAAACAAAAGGGTAGAAAAGCAAAAAATGACACTGGACAGGGGACACTCAAATGAAAATCCCAATCAGAAGTTTAATAAAATGCAGCAAGGTTAACACGTTAGTACAGGACAATGCCTGTACCTCTTCAGACAAAAGTCATCAGGAATAAAATCCATAAAATACCTTCACCCAAAAAGTAACCCCACCTTACAAGAATCACATGATTAATTAATACACAAATAGATAATAGATAAATTACCTAATTTATAAACTGATGAACTAATAAAACTAACAGATGTAAAGCCTCGGCAATGAAAAAAAGCTATACTAAAAATACCTGAAGGGTAAAAAATGTTCATATAAAATATAAACTCCATCTCTAGAAACATATAAACTGCAATTGAATATACTGTTACATACATTTATATATATATATATATATATATATATATATATATATATATATATATATATACATATGTATATAAACGAATCATAAAAAATATGTACATGTTAAAAAAACATACAATATACTGCAAAAAATATATATCAAAGTCTCTATCGAATTAAACTCCTTAGTTTCAATATACAAGCTATAGAGCATACATCATTGATGCCTGGATACCTAAAGGCATCACACCTGAGTTGCCACAAAAGCTCACACCTTTCCAACCATAATGAAATGGGGCCACATCTAATGGACCCACTAACTTGTTCAATAACCCTGAAATCAAAAATATGGTCCAGGTGACTAATTATATGTTTAGCAAGAGAGTTTTCAACTTTTTTGTTTTAATGACATATATGTGCTCGTACAACCTGTCCCCAAGTCTCCTGTCCATCTTTCCTATATAGAAGACAGAAGAAACTTAGCCAAATAAATTATGCTTCTTGAGTTACAATTAAACCTGCCATTGCAGGAAAATCTTAAATCTCTGACGGTGAAAAAAAGTCCTGTATTTATAAACCTGCAATAGGGGCATGCCGCACATCTAAACATGCCCTTTACTCTCAAATTAGTAGCCCTTTTAGTTTCCAGTAAAGATTTCAAATGTTGTCCTCTTTTGAAAATGACCACAGGTTTAGTAGGTAAATTGTTCCTCACATTCTCATCAGCTATAATCAAATCCCAGTTTTTACACAGAATGTGTTTTATTAGATTGTCCTCCTTACTAAAGGGGGTGATAAAAGTGGAAGTGAAAGCAGTAGTCGGATTCATATATACACAGTATACCAGGGGGTGAATTGAGAAAAGTCAGTGCAATGCATACACGAGGTGTTCACCTTGCAGTAACTTTTCTGAATTCAGAGACAGCCCTATTGCAGTGCTTGTGCATGAAGATGTGTAGCACTGCTATGGGCTGAGTCCACAACCATGTTATATGCTACTTAAGCATTTCAGGGGAGAACCTAATTAGCCACGTGCTCTGCCCTGGAACTGCCTGCACTAAGGCATTTATGCATGTCTGCTCCTGACCATTCGAGGTAACAAACTCTGCCAAAAAGCAGTGTTCACTAATTGTGGTAGAGGTTAGTGCTGGGGAGTTTCACAATCAGGTAGGGTAAGTATGTATGTGTTTGAATGCATGTGAGGGGCTGTATTTGTGAGTGTGTGTCTGCCCGGGAGGTAGCAGTAGGGGAGAGTTAGTGGGGGGGGGTTAAGTTACATAGCTAAGTGTGTGTGGGAATGCGTGCGTGAGTGTGTGTGTGTGTGTGTGTGTGTGTGTGTGTGTGTGTGTGTGTGTGTGTGTGTGTGTGTGTGTGTGTGTGTGTGTGTTTGAGGTGGCTGTCATATTGTTACACTCTCCTACAATAATGAGCAAAGCCTGCAAAAACTGGGTTTGAGAAACCACTAGCCAGCACAGATAACTAGTTAGCTGTGTGCTGCAATAACAGGCAGCGTCAAGGGGGCCACTAGGAACCAGTAATAACTCTATAGCTACGTGCCTTAATTAGACATATGGAGAACACTAGACACTAAGGATTATTCTGCATAATATGCCTGAAAGGCACCTAAACAAAATGTGGTTTGAGAGAAACACTAGACACTAGGGAATAACTATGTGCCTTAATAGTGCTTAAAACCTAACATTCATTGAAGTGAGGGGACCCAGTAGCCACCGGGGATAACTCAAAAGATGGAGCTGCTGGATCACAAGACACCAGAAATTACTGTTATCAATGTGCCATAATGGCACTTGCATTTAATGCCGATCGAGGGGAACTGCTAGACATCTGGGAGAACTCTTACATCTCAAGCCATAAAGGCACTTAAACAGGGGACCACTAGACACCAGTGAGAAATCTGAAGTTGTCAGTCAGAGGTAAGACTAGATGCCAGGAATATTCCAAATAGCATGCCTTAAAGGCTCATAATTAAAAAAAACTGTGGTGTTTGAAACCAGTGGACGTCATACTACACACCAGGGATACTATAAACAGAATGTCTTGAAAAAGGTCTGACATGGATTCCAGTCCTTACCTGCCCACTGTGAATGTTAGTTTTTGGTTCTGCCATTAGAGTCCAAGGCAAGGATGTCATGTATAAGACAGGATTTGAATCCTCCACCCTTGGCACAGTAAAGCTCAGCATTTGTCAGCTGTGCTAAGTGATAAGTTATCACCGTAGAGTTTTTTCCCATATAATGAGGACCTCAAACCTTATTCAGTGGTAACAACATTCATGATTTATGATGGAGAGGGATGAGAAACATTAACCATACATCATAACCTCATGGCAAAATACATTAAGACAAAGTCAAAATTAATGGCAGAATGAAATCATGAAAGACTTTAATTACTTCTCATAAAAAATTAGAAAGTTGCTAGGGTAACAATTTTTGCTCTACCATGCATTTACTAAAGGATATAAAGTGGGAAAGTCTAATGTCTGGCATTAATGACTGATTGCAATCATCCATGATTTACCAGATCAAGACAAAGGAGACATAAGGCATGTACTGACAACCCAGGGACCGGTATGGTGTATCGGGTATGTGGTGTGTGAGAAAGTTGTGTTATCTTGGAGTTTGCATATAACAGGGGGATAAGGTACACAGCTTACCTCCTTAAAATATAAGTTATTTTTTATGTGTTTTGGTTTTCAGTAATTTGAGATTTGTCTTTTTAGTTTGAGTGTTTGTGAAGCCATATGATTTGTGGAAGGGAAGGAAACCAACGCAGCCTGGGTCACTAACAGTATGAAGTGTTAGACATGAATCACCTCACAGGAGTCTGTAAGAGACAGAGTATAGAGATAGAGCTTCAAGCCTGTGTTTGCTGATGTGGAGGTCTCTATTCCTGTCATCATTTTAGTCAGGAATCTCTGAGGTCTTTCTAGTTGTGTGATATGTTTAGAGTCATACTAGAAAAGCATTATATTCTCTAACTGGTCTGATTAGGGTGGAGTATATAGGAATGGTAACTTTGTTTGGCCTGAATGAGATAACTTTAGTTAGAGATGAGCTAGACAGAAGGATGTTTTGACTATTGTTGATACACAGTGATTAGAGGATAGGGACCTGCCTATGAAGGTGCCAAGATATCTGAAGACAGAGTCTATCTGGATTGGGCTACTATCTGTAATGAGAGCCAGTCTCAAGGTTTGTTCAACAATGATAGTGATAATGTTAGACTTTATTTTATTTAAGCCTGTTTCTAATGCACCTCTAATTTTATATGTCGTAGCCATTACTATAGTAACATGGTATTGGATGGTGAGTGAATGACAATACCCAGCTTGTAGTTACTGGCAAATTTATTTAACCATATATCTGGGTTAATAGCTTGGAAATCCAAGAATGAGTTGCTGAACAGAAGGTATTTCAATTGTGAGCCCTGATGAAAATTCAACAATAATCTTTTTGTATTCTGAGGCGGCATCTGCTATTTTTATTATATGGGATCAGTTTGTTAACCAGTTTGTTATCCAGTCTGTACCATAGACTAGCTTTCTTGCTAGAGTTATTTTCCAATGGAATCTGGGCCACAATGTTGCCTTGTAAAGTAGAATCCTTACTAGGAGCTAACATGCACATTAGAGTAGTGTAGCACCTCTAAGTAATTAATGTTTTGGTTTACTTCAAACTTGGAATGTATTGTGCAACCGTCACTCAGGTGAGTTCAGACTATTTTGTATAATTGCTTTAATAAATAGACATTTACCATTAGATATATAATACTGGACAGCATTTAGCAGTAGAATTCCTCAAACATTCTTCATAGTGAACAGCAGTATAAATCTTTTCAACTGTCACTGTTTTAAATAATGTACCATTCAGTACCTCAGGTGTATATAAATATCATATGAACTATTGTAGGATACTGTTACTCACAGATACAACACAAACATGGGATTCATCTTATTTACACTTTTGCCTCAGTTTTTTTTTTTGAAATTGCCCTTCAATGTCTTTGTTATAAAATAAAGTTGTATAACAACATGGCAACTTCACATGCTTAAAGTGATTTACCACATAACCCTGCTATAGAAGCTTTTCATGCGGGTCCATTTAAAGATGCATGTTTGCTTCACAAAGAGTAAGTCTGTTACCACAAATGCTCTTGTTTATAAAAATAGTGCTGAGACATTTAATTCTACGAATGTATTTAGTTGTTCTGTAAAATATAATTTTCTGGAACTTCATGCCCCAGAGTTTTTATATGTCCCACTGTTTTACAAGTAACATTTAGAAAAATCACAAAACAAGTCTTCTATGGAAACCATTTTTATTAAAACCAGATGTTTTGCTAAAATTCCTGAATCATGTGGAATGAAAGTGCTTAACCTAGTTTTAATAAAAAACAACTTCTAAAATAGTTTTTTTGGTGAATTTTGTTATTTACTTTTTTCATTATTTGTACACTATCAGCCTGGATTGTTGGTTTGTGTTGTGACACAGGTTTATAAAATATAACACTGTTATTCATTGATTTCTATGTATTAGCCATTATGTTACAGTTATTATTCAGGGAATTATAAATCTCATTGACATGCATTCAGTAATGTGTCTGTGATAACTTTTCAACACAAGAAAGAGGAGAGTTAGTAGAACATATTCTTTGGCATAAACATAGTTTTGGTTTCACAGTAATTATGGATGCAGTCTTCCCTGGCAAGGAAGTAAAATATTTCTTCTTACGTGTATATCCAGTATTGCAAGTACACACATAGCTTCCATCTGTGTTTTTGCATAATCCGTTTTGACATACACCTTGTATATTACATTCATTAATATCGACACATGATGTTCCACTACCTGAAAACAAGACAGCTTTTATTAGATACAAACAAAATGTTACACAACAACATTGTCTCCTTTTGCTATACTGTCCTTTTTATATTACTCATTGAATATTGAAATGCCATTTCACTTGTTTTGCAGCTTAAACCTAACTTTAAAAAGGGATTTCTGTATGTTAGCTTATAAATGGCTGATGCGATTTCACAATGGCCAGTTATTTTTTAAAATATATCTGGTAAGGAAAAGATGTTAGCTGTGCTAGATGTTAGTGTTTAATTTGGAACAAAAATATGTTCACAGAAATAAATTAGAAACTCAAACGTTTTAGGATTACTTTTCATTTGACTGAAGAAGGGAAGTAGTCTCTAATCAATTCACTTTGTATCTGTTGTGATATTTTTTTCCAGACACACTGTATTGACTGCTTTTGTTCTACTGTAATAATTACATTTGTGAGCACCTGCAGTTTGGGTGTAGCTAAATGTATTCTTGTACAGTGTTTCATTATGTCACTCAAACAATTATAATCATATTAATATGAATGTGGTTACTACTTTTATGTATCAAACAAAGCCTTCATCTAAGATGCAAATAGCAAATGTCATCACAGTAAAATAAAAATAAATAACTCAGATAAGCAACATTTTCTTATTAGGACTCAACTCCCAAAGGCACTCAGGATAGTAGGTGTATGCAATATGCATTAATGGGTTTGCTACCTACAGCAGAAAACTCTTCAACTGTATCTTCCTCACCATCAAACTCTTACTTCCTGACAACACATTTAAGGCATTTACGATAACTGACTCTGATGATGAAGAACAATATTCAGTCTGCTATACACATCTGGAAGTATAATTTATCAGTGGAATTCAGCAGAACTTTGAAATCTCCCATTTCATGTCAACTGCCTCATGAACAAACTTCAGTAACTTGAAACTGTATCAAGCAAACTGAACTAAATAAAATAAATTCATAGAAATCATAGAACAGATGCTATCACATAAAGAAAGAGACAAAAAAAACAAAACTGCAAAACATGAATGCAAAACCAGTGGAAATACATTTCAAGTCCATATATGTGCAGTTTTAGTTTAACAGCAGTTTATCACATACAATGATAGTCACAATGAGAACTGAGTAATATGTGCCACAAAGTACTATATTCATTCTGTCGACTGGACAGCAGTCAAGGGAAGTATCTCATAACTTCTTCTTCTTTTGGCTTTTCCTGGTTAGGGGCCACCACAGTGGATCACCTGTCCGCTCATGATTGGCAGTGGAGTTTTACAGTGTTGAGTTGTTAGCCCAGCGCCCAACCTTCCACAGTAGGCACATACATGCACACAGTCATGCCTAGTGTCCAATCCACCTACAGCATGTCTTTGGGATGTGGGAGGAAACTGGAGCACCCAGAGGAAACCCACGCAACCACATGGAGGACATGCAAACTCCACACAGAAGGCACCCAAGCCGAGGATCGAACCAGAGAACCTCTTGTTGTGAGGTGGCAACACTAACCGCTGCACCACCATGGCCACCCTGGAAGTATCTCATAACTAAACTATATAAAATGTGTTTTGAATTACAGTATAACAATAGTATTTTTCCTGGTACTTTTCATTTTTTACTATAATGATTCTTTCAGTGTTCAGAGTTTGTATTAATGATGAATGATAGAGTTTCATAGAGCAATCTGCAGACCACTGATCATTACTCATATATGTTATATATTATATTATTATAATAACATAATATCCCCCAGTACTAATTATATTTGGGGGTATCACTGTTGATTTATAACAAAAATAAGGAATCATCAAACAAAAATGTGATTGGGCAGAAGGAATTGTGCTTTTCTGGAAAAATTATATAGTCCTCTACCCAAGCAATTAGTTCTGAGAAGGTACCACATCTATCACTATGCAGACAGAATTGCTTCCATACATGTAGAAGGGATATATAGCATGAACATATATTCATAATGGATTTTCATATTTTGTTTACACTAAATAATAAATATCTTGTTAATAGTGTAGAGACAGTGATAGTAAATTTCCACAAAGGAAGCTAACTAAATAAATAAACAAATAACGCATTATCTATCTAACTAGATAAATAGACAGACAGAGAGATAAATTCTTTAAGGAAATATAATTTGTCTTAAACCATAACATTGCCTCATATTTATTAAAGCAATACAGATCTTCTTTACTTAAGGATACAACTCAAGGAAAAAAGTAACATATTCTAACACCCCAATACAACAAAATACATAAAAACAAAAAGTAGGCCATCTAAAATATTGCATGATAACTATAGGAATCAAAGTTAGAAAGGATTGAGAAGAGAGACTGGATAAGCAATTAGAAAGCAATCACAATGGAAGGATATATGTATAAACAGTGGCACAATTTGGACAATTTAACCAAGGAGGAAGACATGGCACTTAAACATTTAGCTCCATACAATGATATTAGATATATGAAAGCAGATAAAGGTCAGGGATTAGTTATAATGAATTACACATATTATTCTAGTAGTATTAAAGAGTTATTAACAGATGGAAGCACGTATCTTAAAGTATCTAGAGACTTTATTAGGAAGAAATTTCAAGAATTAGATTTAATTTTACTTGATTTATTACATCAACAATACATATCTATAGATATTTTTGAATATTTAAATGTTGATCAGCCTCAATTGGAGATGCTTTTTGGCATCCCCAAAATACACAAAAATGAAAAAAATCCACCTTTCAGACCAATTGTGTCAGCTCCTTTTAGTAAAATGTCTAAAATTTCCATGTATTTGGACAATATACTTAATCCCATCGTGCAAAGAAGTAAATGGTATCTTAAGGACTCATGGATGTTTTTGGAAGAACTTAGGCACTTCCAGTTTAAGGGAGATGAAAATTTGTTATGTACTTTGGATATCTGTTCTTTATATACAGCAATAGATCAAAATGAAGGCATTGAGTTTATGAGGCTTTTTTTGAACAAAGCGAAGTGTATTGAACAAAGTGAAGTGTAAAGAAGACATTTTTGTTATCTGTCAGTTGATGGAATTAGTATTACATAACAACTTTTTCATTTTTGAAACAGAAACCTATCAACAAAAGAGTGGGGTAGTGATGGGGGCTCATGTAGCCCTTGTCTTTGCCAACCTAGTATTGTGTTGGTGGGAAGTCACCTTTTTGGAGAAGATGGAATTATTCAAATGTGTGAGGTATTACAGGCGTTACACAGATGATTTAATTTTTGTGTGGGCAGGAACTAGTGAACAGTTTGACAAATTCTGTAGACAGATTAATCAGGCAGTAACTTGGCTTAAATTTCTGTTGGAAATAAAGGTACTTTAGTTCAATTTTTATATGTTGAAATAGGGATGGATATGGATAAAAAGATTTTTAGGAGTAATGTTTACAGAAAGAAAATTTTTACTAATAATTACTTGAATTTTGAAAGTTTTCATCCCAAACACATGAAAATTAATGTGTTTAAAGGTCAAGTAATTAGACTAAGCAGAATGATCAGTAATGATCAACAATTTAAAGTAGAGACTGAGGCACTTAAGCAGCTCTTTTTAAGTAGGGGTTATTCTGCTGAAATATTGAATGACACAATTAAATATGTTGAGAACCATAGGGATGATAAATATCTACCTATTCTTAAAGCTGGATTTCAGAAAAAAGATTTAAGTCAGAGTTTCACACAGAATGAGAAATTTAAATGTGCATTTCCAGTACCTATGAGCATTGATGGACCCAATATTAAAAGGATTGTACAAGAGAATTGGAAAACTATTTTGGGTAATGATGAACTGAGTAAAGTTATAGGAAGTCAACCCAACTTTATTAACAAAAAAAATAAAAATTTAAAAGAGATTTTGGAAGGTGGCCACAGATATGAAAATCATGATAGAGTTATTACTAAGTTAGTTACTGTTGCTTGCTTGAATTGTAATCAGTGTAGATACATGATGGGTGCACATAGTCATAATTTCAAACACTTAAAATACACTTTAACAGCTAGAGGTAGGTTTGATTGTCAGAGTGACAGTTTAGTATATCTTGCAGTATGTTCTAACTGTGAAAACTTTTACGTAGGAAAGACTACAAGAAAATTAAGGTATAGAGTTAGAGAACATCTCCTAGCTATAAAGAAAAAATATACAAATAATGCATTAGCAAAGCATTCTTTAAGTTGTGAAAATTTTAAGAAATTCACTTTCCTTGTAGTAGAAAAAGTTAATGCAGACAAATTTGTGGGTTCATTCAATTTTTTAGAGAGAATTGAGCTGAAATGGCAGATTTTTCTAAGAGCTGATGTAATACCTGGAATCAATGACAAAATTTCAGTTAAAAGTTATTTAAATTATGTTCATTTTTGACATTTAGATTTTATAGTTACATGTTATGTTTGAAAGTTTTATGTTTAGTTTGAATTCAAGTATAAATTGAATTGCAAGTAAATATTTTATGTCTTTGTAACATTACTGGCTATGGAACAACTTTGCCTTTAAGGTTTAATCATTACAGGATATGACGGTGAAATGGTTTTGATATAAAAGGAAATGAAGTCAGTGATTTACTGTTTAATTCTGAAGAAGTTCTATAATAAATGGGACGAAAGCGCACAATTTATTCTGGCTCCAGTGTTAGTTTCATTTTTTGAGTTGGTTTCTATTTTCCAGTGTTATATATGTGTATGTATATATATATATATATATATATATATATATATATATATATATATATATATATATATATAGACATACATATATATGTACACATACATATGTGTGTGTAGGTCTACCTGAAAGGATCAAAAAGCCACATCGAAGAAGAACACTTTATCAAGATGACATCACCAAAACCTCTAAACGTTGAACACCCAAAACAGCAAAAGCTAACCCAGGGAAGAGAACCACTTGGCCACCATGGTGAACCTTGCTCTTTCCTCACTGTTGTGCAATCTCGGAGTTGATATATTTAGTTACGGGTGTGTGTGGGATGAAGCTCTCCATTTGATGGGTTTTATTTGCTGCACTAATTGTTTTGTTGTCCTGATGGCCAAAAAACAATTACTAGAAAATGGAAATCAAAGTCTAAACCACTCATCCTAGAAATAGTGACTGCACATACTGGCACAAAGAGGAGAACTGCCTGAGTCAACATGGGTGTGCAGCAGGAATAAAGAAAGATAGGCCATTCTTGACTTCTGTCTGGCAAATGGCTTGATGGCAGCTAACACATAGTTCAGCAAGCGAGACGATCACAGGATCACATATAAAAGAGTAGACAAAGTTCAACTCAAGCAGACTTCCTCCATGTGAGGAAAGGGCACTGGGGTAAAGTCAGAGATTGGTTGAGTTATCAGACAAATTAAAAATAGGCAGACTTGAAGAATGGAAGACTCTCAAAACAGTATGTATTATTACCATATAAGAGATTGGTGGCAATGAGGCACATAAGGAAAGCTGGAAAAAAAAGAAAAGATTAGAAGAGTGTAGGAAAAAGTGGAAGATAGAAAAGATGGACCAGACTAAGAAGGAATACTAGTTTAGTTAATGAAGACGCTAAGAGAGCAGACCCAATAGTGAAGAACAAGGCATCAGAGGAACATTACAAGCTTTGGAAAGGGACACTGCAGATGGCACAAAGAAACTATTAGGTTGCAAGACAAAAACAGAAAGATAAATATAGTCATTAGACACCCTTCATAACAGATGCCAGCAACAACCTGCTCGCCAGTAGACAGGACAACAAAGGCAGATGGAAGGAGTACTTCCAGCAAGTTCTGAATGAAGGAGACCCCACAGAAACTGTACTGTTCTAGACTCAGCCGAAGATGAAATAGGAAGAAGAAGAATGCGCCCAATGAAGAAGAACAGCACCAAGGAAAATAACTTTGGGAAAGCAGCTGGATCAGATGAGGTCACAGCAGACATGGCCAAGATGTTGGTTAAGTTACATGAGGGTACTCATAGCAGTATAGAGAGGAAGGTGTATACCAGATGACGGGATAGTAAGCATTCTAGTGGCACTGTACAAGAATAAAGCTCCATTTACATCACTGGGCTGCAGAGAGGTAACCTACTCCTGTTGCACTGCATGAAAGTGCTGTAGAGGATAATTGTTAAATCGATAAGCAAAGTAATAGAAAGTATGTTAACAGATAAGCAGTTCAGATTCTGATCAGGATGCAGTACAACCAACCTAATGTTTGCATTGATTGAGTGTGACAGTGAAGAAGACTCTAAATGGGCATTCCTACATTCAGAGAAAGCATATGACAAAAGTTCCATGAAAGCTGATTTGGGCAGTTCTGTGGTGGTTTGGAGTCCTGGAAACGCTGTTAGAATTAGTGTAGGTGATGTATATGGACCCAATGGCACAAGTACAAACATTAGCAAACACGTTAGGGGAGACAGATTGTATGCAGATGATGTGGCATTATAAGCAGACTCTGAATAAGAATTTCAGCAAAAAACAGGTTAATGGAATGCAAAAGTGATAGCACATAAATGAAATGGAGTATAGATAAGACAGTTGTCATGGCAACAAATGTGAGAAGCCGAAAAATGGACCAGCACAACGATGATGCAACCAAAATATGTTTATTACAAAATAAATACCATCAATAAAAATAAATGGTAAGCAAACCGGTTTCAGCTGAAAAAACAGCCTTCTTCAGTGCTGAAACTAAATTCAATCAAAAGTTGCCTAGCTCCAACATCCTGGTCTTATATAAAGACTCATTTAAAGAGATATTACCAAAAACCTATTGGATTGTATATACTTAGCCAGTGTCATAGAAATCATAACATAATTGAAACCAATAACGTTTGTGAAGACCTGATAGTGAGTTGATAAGATAGAATAAATAAATTATTAAGGTACATTGCATGAAAAGACAGGTTAACATATTATACCATCTCATTTAATTAAGGTTTGAACAAAGCCCCTAGCCTGGTTATCCACATTGTTTCCATATTATTAAGTTTATTATGCCAACCTGCTTTAAAATTTCTATGCATTTGAATTCTGTCAATAATAGTAAATTTAAAGACAGCAGTAGGATGTTGAATAGTATGTTTGTAAAGGGCATTAGACAAACAATGGTTTCTAATGGCACTGAGGTGTTCACTAATCCTCAGTTTAAATGGTCTGGACATCTGACCAACATAAAATGAAGAACAGGTACATGTAGCTAAGTAAATGTCCCAGTCCGAACTGCAGTTACTAAAAATATTAATTTGATATACTTTAGATGTATTCTTACTGGAAAATTCTTTAGTTTTCAGAATATGTTCACAGGCACTGCAGTGCCCACAAGGAAAGCAGCCCAGCAGTGGGTCACCAAATAAAGTAGTTTGAACTGATGTTGCTGATGTGTATTTCTTATAGTGTGTAAACCTCGAATGTATGGTCCTACCCCTCCTATATGAAAAGGCGCATTTGTCTGGTAAAATTTCATTCAAAAGTTCATGGGACTTAAGTATGTCCCAATGTCTGTTAATGATTTCTCTAAATCTAAATGAATTGTTCCCAAAATTGGTAACAAATCTG
Organism: Protopterus annectens; assembly: GCF_019279795.1. Classification (NCBI taxonomy): domain Eukaryota; kingdom Metazoa; phylum Chordata; order Ceratodontiformes; family Protopteridae; genus Protopterus; species Protopterus annectens. The sequence continues at coordinate 469,997,143 of NC_056734.1, read as the reverse complement.
ATTGGCTGCCTAGGATTGGATGTTTCATGATGCTTCATGCTATGATGCTGTGATAGAGTAGGTCATGTCAAATGTTTTGTTTGCTCAATAGTGTGAGAGATATGATACTTGGAATATCCACGATCGATAAACCTATGTGACAGGTCTTGTGCACAGGTTTGATATTGTTCCTCTGATGAGCATATGCGTTTCATACGCAGAAATTGGGATTTGGGAATATTTTGGATGATGTGACGGGGGTGAGAGCTGGATGCATGAAACTTCCTATGTACATGCGTGGCTAAAGTATGATCCGCCTGTCTGGAGACAACAACATCCAAGAAAACAATCTCTTCATATTCAATATTCAAAGTAAATTGTATATCCCAAGGGTTGTTGTTAAGATACCTCACAAAATCAGACACATGGTCCTTATCACCACGCCACACCATCCAACAATCATCAAGATACCTCCACCAAATGTCAAGATCATTTATATGCAAATTATGATCCACATCATAGATAAATGATTGCTCAAAAAATCCCATAAACAGGTCAGCATATATGGGGACAAAAGAAGCCCCCATTGCCGTCCCCTTAATCTGCCAATAAGGTTGTCCATCAAAATAGAAGATGTTTTTACATAGCACATACTCAGTAAGCTTAACCAGAAAATTATTGAAGCCAGTGGAATATAACCCAGATTTGTTTAACCAATAGGAAATAGCAGAGATACCGTCATCATGTGGAATACTTGTATATAGAGATGACACATCTAAAGTGCATAACCACCAGTCCGCTTCCAGTTGTGAATCCTGAATGATATTCAAAAATTCAGTTGTATCTTGTATCCTGGATCTAACATGAACCAAAAGTGGTTTCAAATAATGTGTAAGGAAAGCAGAAAGTGGTTCTGTAAGAGAGCCTCTGCCTGGGACAATAGGTCTCCCTGGGGGGTTGATAGAATCTTTGTGGATTTTAGGAAGTAGATATAGATATTGGGGCATAGGTTCAGCCACTTTAAGTTGTTTACATGTCTGTCTACTAATGATCCCCTCTTCCATCGCTAAATCCAATAGAGAATCTATCTGTGCCTTAAAATTAGGTGTAGGATCAACAACCATCTTAATATAGAAACGAGTATCGGCCAACTGTCTATAGGCCTCATCCTTATATGTACTATGATCCATAACAACAACACCACCCCCTTTATCAGCTGGAGTAATTATTATTTGGTGATTAAGTTAAAGTTCAGTTAGTGCATGTCTCTCAGCTTGAGTAAAGTTATTATGAATAGGTAAGTATCTGCTAGAAAAATGCAAATCTTTAATGACACATTCCTTAAAAATAGAAACATGTTTATCCATAGGCGGTACAAAATCTGATTTACCAAATTTGAAATCAGTAGATCTTTGAGTGGAATCTTCGTCTGAAAAAAAATCTACAAAAATCATTAACATAATTTAATAAACTGAATTCAGAAACTGGTGCAGAGGGCATGAAATTCAGACCTTTATTAAGTACTTGGATATGTACAGATGTTAGTTCAAAAGATGAAATATTATGTACATTATTCACTATTTCACAATTTGTTGCAACAGAACCTGTAAACTGGGGATTCCCGTGTCTGTTTCTAAGCTTTCTGCCCCCCTACGTGTCTTATGTCTAAAGGGTCTAAAGGGTCAGACTGTTTTCTCTTAGCAGCAGGGGATGCCTGATGTGAGGGGACATCATAATCAGTAGCTGAGGAATTTTCATCCTCTGAGGTCATACTGACTGAAGAATCTGTCCTTCTTAAAATTGACCTGGGCCTTTTTCTGCCCTGATTGTTTTTATTTTTATTAACTCTATCAGTGAACCTGACATTCTTTGATACAACAAATGGTCTATCTTTGTCATAATCAGACAAATCTTGATTCAATTTGTGTGTTTTTCTCTTAATCAATTGTTGTTCCAAATTGGCCAAATCTTTGGCCAAAGCGGAAACATATTCCTGGAAATATGTTTCAGTTTGAAATACCTGGGCTTCCATACAAACTTTGTGAATTTCAACTATTTGTGATTCAATAGTTCTTTCATAATACCCAATTAAGGTATTGACAAACAACATGGCGGCCTGATGTTGTGCCAAGGCCCAATCTTGTGATAACTGAGCATCAATATTAGCCACTAGGGGTTGTAAACGGATCCTAAGACCTCTAGGTGTAATGTCTTTTAGTTGGTAGGCCTTGAATAACTTCAAGTGCCATGTTAGATCTAAGTTGTTTCATGTTCTTCGTCAAATTATGAAAAAATGAACCCACATTTTGTTTGGAATCACATTCAATATTATTGCTATTGGTTGACCCCCTATTATTGAAGCCAAATGCTTCCAGATTGTCTTTGTCAGCTGATAGGCCTTGCAAAATTCCATTCAGTTCCATCTTGAAGCTAATGTGTGGTATACAGCAACCAAGTTCAAAAGATCACAAACAGTAAATATATATCTCTCTCTATATGGTTGTATACTGTATATGACCAAATAATTGTGGAAAATAATCAAAAACAATTATATTGAAAAAATTATTCATAAATAAAGCAAGCCACTAACCAAATAACCCCCACTATATAAATATAATAATTGGTATGACCAAATGTATGATATTAAAATGTAAATATAGTAGACAATTCGTTTCACTACCAGAAAACCTTTCTGCCATATACAAGGTCAATTATGAAAAGCATGAAATGATACAAACTGAATATTGATCATGAGTTACTATAATATCATGAGCTCATAACATGATTATGGTAGCCGACTATTTGTCTCTGCTGCCAATAGTTGAGAAAAGGGCCCAAACTAAATGTCATGTATGAAAACCAATCCTTATAAATTACAACTGGACATTCGTCCCTTATGTTATATAAAATCTGTTGATAATAAGAAACAATTATATGTATGGACCTTCGTCCCTTGTGATATCAAAAGAATATGCCAATTTTGATAAATATCATAAAAACTTGTATAAAATAAATTGAAAATATATAGTGTATAGGGCTTAAGGTTGCTGGCTCACATAAAGATAGTGTATATATGTTCCACAAATAAGGTGACTACAGTACAAAACCATATACAATTAGTCATAGTTAAAAGAGACAAGTAGGTAGGACAAAAAACTAGGTTTGAACCATATTATTGTATATATACCTATGATGGTTAGTAGACTGGATGACAAAGCTGTTAGAAAGTCAAGTAAGTCCCTAAATAATGGCTCCTAATGTACACATATAACAATTATCAATCCCTTCTTAACATAGGTCCCACACAGAACCATGTCCATTTGTTAGGTCTATAGAACAAAAACACTGATATCTGGTTCACAAGAGTATTATGAAAATACAAGTTGTCAATGATGTTAAAAAGATATACAATACTTTATCAATAGGACAAAAATGACCAATGTCAATATAGAAGGCCAAAACAATCAGCTAATATATAATATATAATATAGATCTTGAAATAATCATTAGTTGTAAACAAATATATAATAACATTCAAACTGGACCATAAAAGTCCCAATCCAATGCTTGTCTCTTAATATATGATGAAATCCACACTGTAGTTAAATAAATTTGTCCCTTAAGTATCGCCCATATTAATAGTTCAATAAGGGAAAGAATGTTCACGACTATTAATGTGATGCCTAGGCGTAGATACACCAAAGAATACAGTTGACAGTCAGTGTTAAATCCAAAAGTTAAAATAAACCTCCCGAAATGCAAGCAATGGAGTTTACAAAGTGAACATAAGCAAAAATATACCCTAGTCCACAGTACCTTATAAGCATATGTGTAGTGATGTAAAAGTTTGCAATCAAAATGCTGGTAAATAGAGAAAAAAGCTATGTTCATTCAAACATCACGATCTCCTTTAGGTAGTGCCCATGTACACAGTTCAAAAATTAGAGAAGAACTATTGAAAACTGTTCTAATGATGCCAAGGTGTTAATGCGACAAAAAATGTGGTTCGCATTCGGTATTGAATCCCAAAGTTGAATAAACCTACAGTGATCTGAGCAATCAAGGTTGCAATGTAAAAATAAGCCCAAATACACACTAGTCCACAGTACCTTGTAATAATGTAAAAGTTGTTGCCCAGAAAACTAATAAATGATGAAAAAATATTCAGCCAGAAATGAACAGAATTATGCCACAACCTTCGACATCTTCCCGTTGTCCAAATGTATAAGAAAAACACCAAAAATAGGCCTGATATCAGTAATAGAAAAAATACTCCAAAATTTGAACACCCGACCAAGATAATAAAAAATCCAGAATTTGGCAAGTAAAATCAAGAGTTCCCATCCACGATGTCATAAAAGGATACCATATAGTTGAAAGTAATCCAAAAAAACTTGAAAGCTATTGAAAATGATGTTGCCTGCACCTCAGGCGTCCCCAGCGTGAAGCAGCAAACCACAGGAACAAATCAAGAAGCACGCACGTGGGACAAAGTGCAAGGTCCAAACCAACCATACGAAGAAGCCAAAAAATGGACCAGCACAACGATGATGCAGCCAAAATATGTTTATTACAAAATAAATACCATTAATAAAAATAAATGGAAAGCAAACCAGTTTCGGCTGAGAAAACAGCCTTCTTCGGTGCTGAAACTAAATTCAATCAAAAGTTGCTTAGCTCCAACATCCTGGTCTTATATAAAGACTCATTTAAAGATGGGAGAAAGCAGAAGATGCTGAGCATTGAGTTAAATGAGAAGTAGTGGAACAGATTTACATCTTTCAGTATCTAGGAAGTCTGAATGAGGAGGTCAAAGCAAGAATCAGAAATGCTGCAGCCAACTGTCACAAAGCATTAGGGGTAGTGTATGACAGAAAAATGCCAAAGAAGCTAAAAAGTAAGTTATACACAAAAGGTGTTTCTGTATGATACAGAAACCTGGGCAGGGAAGGCAGAGAAGCTGAGGAAGCTAGAGGTGATAGGGAAGAAGTGCCTGAGATGGGTGATAGAATGCACACTGTGAGACAGACAGACAAATGAGGACATCAGAGCAGATGCCAAAGCATCTCCAATTGCAAAGAAAATCATAGAGAACAAATTACAGTGGTTAAGGAACATGTGTGGAAGACAATCTGGTGATGAAGATTTGGTTGAGACAGGAGGAAGGTAAGAGGAAAAGATGACAGCTAGCAAAAAGATGGGTGGATTGCATGAGAGACCTGCACAGGCAGGAATGACCATTGAAGAAGGAAGGAGAGGATCACTGAATCAAGAAAAATGGTGCCTCACCTTGATCCCATGTAGAGTACGGTAAAAATGTGGTTGATGATGAAGATGATGATGATGACAGAACTGGAATTGCTCAAGCATTAAAGTGGACTTTGCCTGAACTTCTTCAGTGCTGTGTGTATCTTTATACGTTTTCACAAAGCCTGGCCTATCTTTGTGACACTTCCAGCACTTGCCTCACTGGTTCCTACACTGAGTAAAGTGCATTGAATGGATTTATTTTCTGTTTAGAGCACTGCAGTGAGTTTTTTGCATGTTAAGCCCCCAGACATAACAGTATGAAGAATGCCGTAGGGGGAATTAATATTAGTTATAAAACAACATCTCAAGACAATACAGACTTTGGTTTGTTATTTTAAATGTTCATAATTATGTTTCATGCTGCAGAAGGAAAAGAAACTAAAGCAAGTGAGAACTACAAAGTTAACTTTAATATCAAAATACTTTATTGAAATATTGCCATTGAGAAGGAGTATGCAAGAGCCCAAGAGAAAAATAATTGCAGTAATAATTAGTAAAATAAAAAAAACTCAGAATTGAAGTACAAATACAATGTGAAAGAAGTCTGTTGAGATCCTGGAAGTTCTTTAGTGTAATACTTCCACCCACAGCTAACTTTGGGCAGGTTTGGGTTGATTGACAGATAATAAGTGGGTATGGCATCACTGACGGACAGCCATTTTAGCTTATGAGGGCAGGTGCTTCACTTAGCCACAAAGTTACTGTTTAGTTTGTTTCTTGTAAATAATGCTTCCATGTGTTTCCCTGATAAAATGGGATTTCAATGCCTGATACATGCATACCTAAAAAGAATGATTTCCATGCAATATAACCCTTGCCATACTTTGTGTTTTACAAAGCAGACTAGACAAAATCCTACAGTACTGTCCTTGTACTGGGACATGTTGTATAAAGCACAACAGACAGCTGAAAGAAGACCTCAATTTTTTAAAAAAATAATAAATTTTAAGTCTATGCACACTACATTAAAAAGTATTTGAAAAACCTCTAATGTGTGTGACAGGCTAGGTGAAATAATTATCTCCATGCAAGGAATTAATTTGTATACTTTTTTTAATGGCATGTTTTTCTTTGTAGTCCAGCTGGATTTGTTGCATGTTCCTTTTTATTATTAAATGTACTCTTATTTGTATGACTGGATTTGTATGACTGTCCTTTTATTCTTTTTATATCTCTAGTTCTGTTTTACTGCTGTAAAATGATGTATTGCCATACATGTAGACATGTTTCATTCATAGTGCATGACATTGCATCTGATACGCATGAATGATACAAGTGAAATCAGTGCTGTACAGGTGTTCAGAAAATTAGACAGCAATATAAACTATCACCAGCTTAAACGTCTTTCAAAGTATTAGCGACAACACAGTTTTATCCAACCAAATAGGCTAGATGAGGTGTAAAAATAATATTTGGGGATAAAATATGCAAAGAACTTTAATAATGTCATTAGAATCTATAATGGAAATGAAACAGATCATTATGAGGCTCCGAGAAGGGTATTGGATGACTAAAAGTATATAATCTTACATGAAATAAGGAAATATTGAATGGGACAACTATAATATTAAGTAATTTTAGTTTACATTTTCTAAGAATGAAAAGTGAGCAGACTCCAAGAAGGTAAAAGAAATAATTATCTGACATTGTTATGTAGTATTCATAACATTACAGATGAACACTAGGCTATCAACTTACAGACTATTACAAGCCTAGCCAGTTACCAGTTGTAAGAATCAAACCCTACAACTTGTATCTGTGAGGTAAATACCTTAACCGTTATGCCAAAACCTCCACCTCATTTAATGTAAAGGAGGCCAAATGTGTAATGGGTGTAAACTTTTATAAAATACTACATAGCACAATTATAGGCTGAGTAAGAAATATGTTCTTCCACATTTCTAATGTTTCTTTTTATTTTTTTTCTCAAATTAGTGGTAGCTACTAAGCTCAGACACATCATGTTACAGGTATGTACCACTTAACTTCCTTCCAAAAAACATCCAACTGTATTTGCATCCATACTGTACTAAGCAGACGTAAATGCAGTTAGACGTTGTGCAGAAGGACATTAAACAAAGCACAATGTAAAGAATATGGTGTTCATTTAACATCTGCACCATTTAATGTTCTATAGGATAAAAGCAATCCTGGATGTTAAGTGGTGCATACCTGCATATTGATACAAACTGTCTCACTGTTTAGAGACAGGTGCAAATCCCATAAGACTTGGCACGGCTATAATTCTGATACAAGATGCACATCAGAGTCACTGTAAATGCTGGCAGAGCACTTTTTGATATTACAATGTGAGCATTTTATATGTATACTCATAACTTTTTTATTAGGTATATTTAACCATCCCAAACAAAAATTCCTCTTAGAATGACAGGTCTAACTTATGGTTTTACCCATGCCCAATCACAGTGCAGTATTGTAAGAGAAACTAATAATATAGATTACTTGTCAAGACACTTTGTAATTTGGACAGAGTAATGGATATGACACAATGGCCAGTAATTATGTGAAGGGGAATGTTGTATAAACTGTCCCCATAGCATTAACATTAACGTCTGAAAATGCAATAAGAAAAGATGTTGCTTTGTGAAGGAATAATATAGGAATGGTGCTTGGTACACCACAAAGAGTGTAGCTGCAGATATAACAGTAAAAGGATTATAGAAATAGAAGAGAGATATAATAGTTTCTCAAACTGGAAAATCTCACAATAATAATAGTAAAGGAACTCCAGAGGAGGTACATGAAGGTAACAGAATTAGCTCACACAGCTATAGTGAAAATAAAATCAGCAATGAGGGAGAAAATGTCTGCTAGTATGGATGAAGTGATAGAGAAAACAGTGAAAGACCGATGTGCCCGACAAGTACATGAGCAGCTCTGAGCTCCCAAAGAACTGTAGTCTGATGTGACCACTGAATATTATGGACATTATTCTGTAATGAACTTTATTAAGTGACAGTGATGACCACTTATGACTCATATTGCAGAGGTAGTGTTTTCCACATCCTCACATGTAAGTAAACAAGTTTGTGGCAAAATATTTGCAAGTTTTAGCATAACAGAATCACTGAGAAT
>NC_056734.1:469943477-469988258 GCF_019279795.1 Protopterus annectens | reverse complement strand
CGAAAAACAGGAAACTTTTAGCATGGAAATAAAAATAATGTCAATCCACCAGTCATAATCACAATAATAATTTATAATTCAGTGTGAATTAATATCATTCTTTTGGTGCTAGGGTAATGTGATATTGTGTCATTACTACAACATTTTGCACACACCGTTTGTGATAGGTTGCTCAGCAGGCAAACTTCAACTGTTGGAGGCGACATCATTTTTATTTCCAGGTTCTTTGACGATTACATATTTCAGGTGTTTTGGGTTAAACATACATCATCATTTAATATAGTTCAGGAAAATACATTACATATATGAAGACAGACTATAATGGAAAAATACATAAGCTGAGAATTATATATGCTAATAAGTGGGGAAAAAGTGGATGTGGGTGGGTGGATGGATAGATGGATGTGCTAATAAAGCTATGGTGTTATATTAAGTAACGAGTAATATGAAAAACAAAGAAGTCTGACTGGATAATTGTATTAGGATTAGGAAACCATGTTTCATTTCATTATATAAAAATATATTTTGAATCATCATATATATATATATATATATATATATATATATATATATATATATTATATATATGTGTGTGTGTGTGTGTGTGTGTGTGTGCGTACACATATATATGAGATAATGTAGTATATAAAAGCTAATACATATGTATATCAGATATAGTGTTAAAGGTATTTTAACCACTTCCTAATACATAATGGTTCAGGGGCTTGGGACATCCAATAGTATTAAAAGTATTTTAACCACTTCCTGATACATAGTGGTTCAGGGGCTTGGCACATCCATTGTTTTGAGATGAATAAATCATGTGAGCATGTTGCTACCTGTGAACAGGTTTAGTATGAGTCATAAATCAGAAATCAACATACTGAATTTTCAGAATATGACAAGTCTTTTTGCATGTGTTGAAGAACATTTGTTGGATCTGTTATGAATGAAATGCCTGTTGCGTTAGGATGTTGTCTGTACTACAAATGTAAGGATCCATGCATATCTGGATGACATAAAGATGGAATATTAAATTGTGTGATATTTTAAGGCAACACAGACTGAGATACAGCTAAATTTCTGATTTATTCTTTAAGACAAAGCTGAAATATAAAAAACCTGGGGCTAATAAAACTCAACTAGAAACAAAGGCAATGTATGGATTCGGATTTTGAGCACTTCCTCCTTATTGCCAAAACTATGGCTGAACTGTAACTATGTAAAAGAATATCTATGGGTGAGATGTCACTCTGATGGCCTTTTCATGCACAAGACTTTGATCAAGAATTTTTGGCTTGTATTCATAGGATCATAGGAGATTACTAGGCTATTGACCCAGAGGTCATTTTAAGCTTAGCCGTTTCAACCCAATGTAATACGGTAGAGGTACTAGTCAATACTCAAGATTCCATTTAATGATGACTGCCCATGTCCAGGAGGGTTGTGGGCACTATCCCCTCTAAAAATTTACAGTGCCCCATCCACTCATCCAGGTTCCTCTTGAACAGTGTCATAGAGGTGCTCTGTTTCACATGAATTGGTAGCCTGTTCCAAAGACAAGGCAGTTGCTGGGAGATAAATCTGTCTCTCCAGCATGTCCTATTTAAGTCACAGACCATATATAAGTCCCTGGAATGGATAGCCCTAGACCCATTTGATTTATTGATATGCAGTAGGTTCATTAGCATTGGGTCTTGGGTTCCTCTGTATGCCATGAATAAGTCTCCCCTAAGAAGTTTATATGATACGGAGCCAATTTTATACACTTAATTTAGTTGGTTCAGCTAAGCCACATGCTGTGGGACTTTGAGCTTCTTTGTTAGAAACCTCTGAAGTCTCTCTAATTGCTGTAGGTGCTTAGTATGGTACCTACCAAATGGGGTGTTATACTTATTTACATTCCTGATAAGAGGGGTTATAACTTCTTTTACTCTCAAGGTGATGCCTTTACGTATCAGGTGAGGTACATGGAAAGCTTTCCTTACAATGGCAGACATGTGGTGGTTGAAGTTAAAGTCATTGTCAACCTGTGATCCCAGGTCTCTTACCACTTCTTGGGTACTTAGGTTACTGTTGTTGATGTGATAGTGTGAAGGGACATTGTTTGTGCCGAAGGGAAAGATGATGCATTTCTTTGCATGCAGTTTGAGACCATGACTAATACATCAGCCACTGGTCTGTGTGAGACCATCCTGGAGTATAATGACATCATTTGGGGATTCAATGATTGCACCTAATTTGAAATTCTGAGAAGTATATACCAAACAGTAGGGGGCCCAGCACTGACCCCTGTGGCATCCCTCTGGTAACAGGTCTGCTGGCTGATGTAGAGTCACCCACTTTGTTAGTGTGTGTCCGGTTTGTGTGCCAGTTGGCAACCCATCTTACAATGAAGGGGTTTACGTTCAGTTTGCTAAGTTTATTAGTAATGTCTGAATGTGGGATTGTGTAGAAAGCATTTGCCAATTATAGGTATGCTGTGTGCACAAATTTGCCTTCATCAATGGCCTTTGTCACACTTTCAAAGAAATCCACCAGATTTAACAGGCAGGATCTGCCCTTTATGAAGGTGAATTGGGTAGGCTCCAGGGTTTGGAAGTCACCTATGTCTATTTATGAGGTCCATAATGATATGTTCCATGACCTTACAGATGAGGCTGGTCAGACTTTTAGGTCTGTAATTCCCCAGGTCTGTTGCTAGGTCACCTTTGTGGAGAGGAATACCTGTAGTTGTTCTCTATTCCACAAGAACAAAGCCTGTAGTTAGACTATGATTGAAAAGGGTACTTAGTGGTGATGCTAGTTCATGTTTTAGCTTGGTTAGAAGACAGCAAGGGATGCCATGTTGTCTCATGGAGACTGTGTCCTTTGCCTTGGCCAGGGCTTTGAAGACCTGCCCCTCATATGTAGGGGGAGTTTGGGGTAGGGTTTGTTGTACGTTAGGAGGAGATAGGGGAGTGAAATGTTCACCAAGCCTATCTGCTAACATGTTCGTTATCTCTGTGGGGTCAGTGTGTGTGATACCATTGGCCTCCAGTTCTGCACATGCTTGGTCCTACCCTGTAGGTTACATACTTAGCTGTAAAAGGCCTTATGGTTATCCTTGGCAGTACTTGCTTGGTTTCTCTCAAAGGATCTCTTGAAGGATTTCACAAGTTGCCTATTTTATTTGTTTAAGGCTGAGGAGGGTGCTTTTCCATTGTTGGATCCTTGTCTTTGTTTTCTTGGACAGCAACTTTTTACATTTATTGTACAGATTGTTGATGCTGGACATCCGCCACAGCAGCTTGATTTTACTTGGGGGTCTGGTACAGCCAAGTTTATACACTTATGCAATTGATTATACAGGGCTTTGGTGTAAGCTTTGGTGTAGTTACCACTTTCAGCTTGGGGCAGGGCTTTGAATGCATTGATATCTTCACCCAGGAGGGTACAGTTTGCCTTGGTGAAGTTCTTTAGTCCAATTTCATCCTTTGTGAGTTCTGGTGCTAGTGTCAGATCGACCATTACTAATTTGTGGTCTATTTTAACTAATGAGGGTCCAACAATTGCAGCAGTGCACCTGTTTGATGTGTTGGTGAGAACCAGCTCTAGAATGTTTGTTCCTCTTGTCAGGGTATGGCAATTTGCTCCAGGGCATTTGAATTCACAAAGTCAAGGAATTTTTGTGCTAGCAAGTTTGGGCTAGGGTAGGTTTTCCAGTTGATGGTGGGATAACTGAAATACCCCATAACCAGTGCTTTTGGTAATATTTGGATTGTTTTTAGTTTGGACAAGTAGGGTTCATGGGTGTCATGCCCCATGAAGAGGGATATATAACTGGCTATGACTTGACTGGGCGTCATACCCACCATAAACTGGACCTGAAGTAACTCCACGGAGTTGTCCAGTCTAACTAGATGTGAGGTGAATATATCTCTAATATAGACCGAAACTGCCTCCTTTGGTTTTCACATGTTTATTTTGTGGTCTAAAGGTGTGGAAGGCATTCTAGCCTTGCATGGCCGGAGGGTGCTGTCTGTTGCCTTAAACCACATTTCTGTGACTGCATAGAAACCTACATCTTCTAGTGATAGAAGTGCTTCAGGGAGTGCAGTTTTTGGTTTAAGCTCCTAGCAATTAGCAGCTTGACCCTTACTTTGTTCTGCAAGAGTGTTTGCCAGCAGCCAAAAGCCTAGGAGTGCCAGGTGCAAATTGTCTCTGGCTTCCCAGGCAGACAGGAACCGGATCACCTTGGAATTACACCCAAAACTAAGCCAATTATTGAAATCGATCACCTGACCTTTATACCCATTCTAAGTGCCAGACATGTGAGGTGTAAGGAAAAGCATGCAGAAGCCACATTCATACTCTTTTTCCACATACCTCCACCACTTTCATACTAAGGACATTCAAACACCTGCCCTACACCGGTGCATACCAGCTTTTATGAATAGGCCCCATAGTGTGGTGTCATTCTGGGACATTCAGAAAGAGGAGACACGTCACACTGAGTCAAAAATAATTTAGTGTCTGTCTTGTATGATTACGTGCTTACTCTCTGAACACTAAGGAGTGATCAGGATACATGAATGATTTTAATACTCTTTATCCTATTTATACAATGTACAAGAAGACATCTAATGATGTATTTTGTGCACAAATCTTGGAGCCTGAAGTGTCAACTAAACTCTGGACTAAAAGTTATTTATATACGTGCTTATGTATGTATGCATGTATGTATGTATGTGTGTATTTTAATTAATTCATCCATTTTTATATTTCATTTTTTGTTAATTAACTCATTTATATGTTTTATGTATTTATTTTCAGTTAATCCCACTAAGGTCGAAGCCCATTTGCAGGAGAGGGTCAGTGAGGTTAAAATACTCTCAAAGAACAAGTATGAATGCAAATACATAAGTACAAGCAAAACAGTTTACATCATATTTAAGAAATGAAGAGGCAATTATACAGAGCATAAAATGTATATTTATCTGTCTCAGTATTAGATCTGGATGAACAGAGCCATCCTATTCAACAGGAGTACTAATGACATTAAGTATAGGCATAATTTGATCATTTCCCAGTCTGCAAGTCCCTCCCCTTTTACCCACAATGCTCTGCAAAACTACTTTTGTACCAGACTTCATTTATGTTACACTGCAGAGGAACCAAACAAATCAGAATAACAAGAAATGAAAACATCTAGACTGTGTCAACAAAAGGGTTTGGGCAGGAAGGGTGGATGTGTTAATGAGGATGGATCCACTCATACAGATCTAATGTTATAGGTTCATAGGTTCATAGGTTCATACTAGGCTATCTGCCCGAGGGCATTTATAAGCCTAGCCCATAGTTTTGTGGCTTACGCCACCCATTAGTTTGGAGAAACTATGCCCATTATTTAGCTGTGCCTCTGTCGAGCAGTGACACTGAGGTAACCCCTGGGGTGTATCTGCGATCTCCCATCCATTGGTCAAGATTCCTCTTGAACAAGGCCAGTGAGGTGCTCTGCCTCACATAAACCGGGATTTTGTTCCACAGCATAGGGAGTCTTTGGGTGATGAAACTATCCCTCCAACACGTCCTATTAATAACCGTGTCGAGGTTTAAGTCACCCGCCCTTGTGGCTCTGAGGGATCTAGATTTTTTGAGATGAAGCATATTCATCAAATCTGGGTTTGACATGGCCTTGTATGTCAGGCATAGGTCACCTCTGAGCAAGCGGTACGCAACTGAATATAACTGGAGTTCTTTCAGTCGTGCAGCATAAGACAGATTTTTGAGACCCTTTATCCTTTTGGTGAGGAACTTTTGTGGCCTCTCCAGCTGCTGCAAGTGTCGGGTCAGATACATTCCGAATGGGGCATTGTACTCGATCATTGGTCTGATGAGTGATGAGTATAGGGAGACTATGACTTCCCTTGATCTAGATGTGAATCCCTTCATGATAAGGTGGGCAATGTAGAAGGTCTTCCTAACTACTTTAGCAATATGAGTGTCAAATGAAAGGCTACTGTCAACCTGGTCATATGGTCAGTATATAAAGTCATATCTGGTTTGGGAAGGTCCATCTTCACCAAAAATGGGACAGAGTCCCAGTCTTGTTTTCCTGAGTGGTCACCTTAATGAGAACATAATTATAAGACTGTGGCCCCAAAGGAAGACGTAGAAGTAAAGATCATATCAATGTCTTGTGAAAAAAAAATCAGTGAAGCCTAAATAGTTGCTACCAAATATCTTCTATGGATGCATTTTTAAACATGTCCTGGAATACAGCCACTATTCCGGTTCAGAGCTCTGAGTACTGAAGATGGAAGATTTCAATATTTTTATATAACTCATTTAACACCTATATAGTGAGGAACGTCACACCTCTAGCAGCCTACAAACATCCTTGCATTCCAGAGTAGTTTCTGAAAAATCAGTTCAAAAAGCATAAGATAAACAAATGTAAATAATTTGTGAAGTTTGTTAAATTATCCAAATAACAATATTATCAGTAAGAGCTATTCTTTACAGTGATATTAGTCAGTGTATGTGTAGTATTTCTGTAAATATTACAATATATTTTAATATACACAATTCCAGAATTATATTTTCTGCTAAACTTTCACAAGCAAATTGTCATATCTTGGAAAATATACAATCTAGGCATATATTCACTTTTGTTAACCAGACATGATCTTTTACATGTTAGCAAGAAATTGTGCTCTGGGTGAATGTCTATTAAGATATTTACAAAAATATGAAAACATATGCTTAATTGTACAATTAACAATAAAACTACAACAATTATAATTATATAATTAAAATATATATCTCTCAAAATGTGCAACTTGCAGTGCAAATGTAAAGGTCAATTTCTTCAACAAAATCTATGGTTTCACCTGATGCCATGGAATAGTTTTTAAGTCCCTTGGTTTTTGAAGTATTAAGTACACATGGGAATATTGCTTATTTTCATGATTACTAACAAACAACTTGCAAAATCTCCAGTATAGTATGATTTAAATGTTGTTGTTGTGTCTTTCGGCTTTTCCCGGTTAGGGGTCGCCACAGCGGAACTCCGGTCTGCTAATGATTGGCAGTAGATTTTTACGTGCTGGCTTGCCGGGCCTAATGCACAACCTTCAATGAAGGAATGCCCATTCATGCATGTCGCCACACAGAAGACGCTCTAACTGAGAATCGAACGGGCAATGTCTAACTGTGAGGTGACAACGCTACCACAGCAAATTGATAATGAATTTTCCTGTCTCCCATCATGGCATTTTATACCATAGCCTTCAATAATATGCAAGTCTGTATAAATATGACAATATGAATAATAAGTGGCAAACAGTGATTTACTTCTCTACTATGGGACATCATAGATTAACAATCTTAGTGTTGTTTTGTTAATAACTCTTTGCCCTATCTAATGCTGTCTATTATTAGCTGGTCAATCACGCAGTTAATGATGGCAGACCAAAAAAACTTTTGGACACCATAAGGAACTATGGGCATTAATTGGAAGCATTAAAAATGTGTTTATATGCTTGAATGAGTTAATAGTTTAGTACAATCAGTGAACTGTCAAGAAAAATGAATTTTAGTTACATTTTATCCCATTTTTAACTAGAAACTGATACAAAAATGAGACTCACTACTGAAAGGCTGGGTTCTTTTCACATAAATTCTGAACTGTCTGAATATCCATACAAAGCACTAAATATTCACCTTTGTTAGAAGAGTTATGAATAGCATAAGCAGTTTGTTACAATGATTGAGATGGCAGCCTTGTGAAAAATCAAGTATGGATTGACATATAAAAAGAAGTTATGTCTTACCATAACGTTCCATCTGTGTTGTTGATCTTCATCTATTCTTGACTGTTGGGTGTCATTTCTGGGCCTTTATTAGTTGATCGAACTTCCAAAAGTTCAAGTTTCATTTGGTCAACACCATATGATCAAACTTTTGAAAGTTTGAAGTTTTAACAGAGCTCTCTGTACACTGTGGAATGGGAAGATTTCCCTTTTCTGCATTGTAGTGCGATCTCGGAGTTGGTATATTTAAAGAGCGGGGGTGGGGTGTGGGGGAGGTAGGTTATTTGTGTAGTTTATTTTTTTTTTTTTATTAGATGATCAAACTTGTAAAAGTTCGATCATATGGTGTCGACCATATGACGGTAAAACCTTTGGAAGTTTGATCATCTAATATAGACCAGTCATTTCCAATCCTCGGAACCGGTCAGGCTGTTATATAGCTCGAAAAAGCCAACAATCTCTTGAGCTAATACTCTACCCACAATGCCCCTTGCTCATTTACCTCAGATCGAGTTTGCAGACTTATAGAAAGCCAGAAGAACCATGAACCGATATGAAGAAGCCATGTCCAAGGTGAACCCTAACAATGCACCCAAGGCAAGAGTTCATTCCTCCAGGAATTCACAGGAGGGGGAAGGAAGGTGGGATGCCAAGAATAGAAGAAGATTGACAACACAGATGAAATGTTACAACTTCTTTATCTAATGTCAATCTTCATCTATTCTTGACTGTTGGGACAGAGTCCCCAGCTACTTTAGATCCTAGGAGGCCATGGGGCAAAAGGATATTCCTGAGAACCATAGAACCAAAGGAAGCTCTTCCCCTGGAGACCGATCTAATTTCTAATGAGCGATAAAGGTATGTGGAGTAGCCCATGTTGTTACTGTGTGCATTTCATTCATGGAAGCCTTGGAATGGAAAACAGCTGAAGTGGCCATTGACCTGGTAGAATGCACTCTCATTGTTGCAGGTAACTTGATATTCTTTGTATTATATATGTGAGTAATACAATCTCCTAGCCATTTTGAAAAGGTGACTTTGGAAACAGACTTCCCTAAAGTTGGACCAGAGAAGGAAACAAACAATTGCTCTGATTTTCTAAATCCTTTAGTTCTGCTGAGATAGAAACATAATTGTGTGTGAACATCCAGCAAATGTAGACAATACTTGTCTTTGTTGGAAAAATTGGGGAAGAAAATATGCAAGTCTGTGGTTTGATTAATGGTGACCTCTGAAACTACTTTTGGAAGAAAGGATGGATTAGTTCTGAATGAAACTCTATCCTTGTGAAAAATTAAATAAGGTGATTTTGAGCATAAGGCTTGCATCTCTAAACTCATCTTGCTGAAGTTATAGCTATGAGGAAAAGCATTTTTCATGAAAGAAACTTTAGATTGCATGTTGCCACTGGCTCAAAGCAGGAAAGCACCAAAGACTGGAGAACAATGGTCAAATCCCATGGTGGTAGGGGGGTCTTTAAATGGAGGCTTCATGTGCAGAGTTCCTTTGAGCAACACTTTACATAGTCTATGAGAAATTAGAGGAACATCCCTGAAACCATTAAGGAAATTTGAAAGGGCAGCTAATTGGACCTTAATTGTAGAGGCAGAGGCCCCTTGTTCAAAAAGAATGGTTAGATTAGAAACACTAGGAGTTTCTCCACTGGAGTGGAGAAAGGTTCAAGATCGTTATCATACTCCCAGATCAAAAATCTCTTCCACTTACAAAGGTAGCATGTCCTGGTGGATGGTCTATGGGAAGTCAGCAGAATTTTCCATACTGGAGAAGGTATATCCGTAAGCCTGGCAACTAGTGGAATTGGAGGAACCAAGCTGTCAGCTTGAGGTTTTGAAGATTGGGGTCCACCAGTCCCTCAGGGTGAGACATCAGGTTTGGAACTGGGTCCAGAATCCATGAACGGTGGACTAGATGAGGCCACAGGAAGGGGAACCAAATTTGTCCAGGCCAATAGGGTGCAATGAGGATCACTTTGCTTTTCAACCTGGCTGCTTTCTTGAGAAAAAGTGCAATTACAGGAAAAGAGGGAAGGTGTAGAGGAGACCCAGGAGCCAATCAAGGAGAAGAGTGTCCCTCTGTGACTCCCCCTGGGGGAGGATCAAGGTAAAGTAGCTTCTGCACTTGTTGTTTTGGGGTAATGCAAAAAGGTCCAAGCAAGGATGGGCCCAGCAACAAAAAATCCTCCTCACTATCTCAAGATTGAGAGACCACTCTTGAGGCATAGAATGCATCTACTCAGTTTGTCTGCTATCATGTTTGAACTCTCTGGGATGTGCATTCCTATCAGAAAGCAGTTGGAGGAAATTTCCCATTGTCACACTCTCAGGTCTCTCAGCACAGGGAGTAGGACTTGGTTCCCTCTTGTTTGTTGATGTACCAGACTACAGACATGTTGTCTGATTGAATCGCAGGGGAGGACAGATTGGAAGGCTTGCAATGCTAAAAGCATGGCCCTCAACTTCAAGACATTGATATGCAGATTGGCTTCCTTCGGGTCCAAGTGTGTTGGCCTGTTCTTCCCAAATAATGCCCCCCACCCCATCTGGGATCCATCCATGGTCACTATGGCCTTGGGTTGAGGGGGGAAAAAAGGACAGCCTAATAGGATTTCCTCAGATTCCATCCAGCAGGATAGGTCTTTTTTGCAGTGGCTGGTGATTAATATGGGGTGGTTCATTGGATGGGTTAGAATAGACCATTGTGAAGCTAGAAGCCATTGTAGTAGGTGCATATGGAACCTCAATAATGGAAGTGATGGTCACTGCCATGGACCCCAATGCTAGAAGGACCAGAGGTGCTGGAACTTTGTTTTTGCAAAGAATGGGATGCACTTGGGATATTTTCTTCTGTAATCTGTTTTGGGGAAGACAGGCTATACAAGAAATGGTTTACAGACAAGCTCCTATGAATTCTAAACCTTGACAGGGGCTTAGGTGTGATTTTGTTTGACTGTGATTCCCCAGCTCAGGAACAAATGCAAAGTGAACTCTGTTGCTTGAAACAGTAGATGCCTGGTGGGAGCAGTGATGAGCCAGTCATCTAGATATAGAAACACTCTGATCTATGCAGTCTCAAGTGAGCTGTCATTACTGCCATACATCTGGTGAACACCCTGGAGGCTGTGGTGAGATCAAAGGGTAGCACTCTGAATTGAAATGACTGACTCTCAGCCAAAAGTGGAGAAACCTTCTGGAGCACTTGTACATTTTTATGTGGTAGTATGCATCTTGAAGGTCTATAGAGCACATCCAATCAATTTCCTCCAAAAAGGGGAGTATAGATTGAACCATGACCATCTGTAATTTGGACTGAACTGTTGAACAAATTTGCTTAGAATGCTGAGATCCAGTATGGGTCTCCAGTCCCCTGTATTTTTTGGCACTAAAAAGAACCTTGAGTAAAATCCAGTTCCTATCTGGTCTGGTGGGACTTCTTGGATTACTTTTGTTTAGTAGCGTTTGGATTTCTAAGGCCGCTTGGTCTCTCTGATTGGATTAAACATCAGGGAGATGTGTTAGAGGTCTGGGATAACGGGTGAACAGGATAGAATAACCTCTGGTAATGATTCTCTGCACCCAAATATCTGTGGTTGTCTGTTGCCAGGCTTTTGCATGCAGACAAAATCTTGCCCCAACCGCTTACATTGGTAAGAATTTGGGCCCCCTTTCAGGAGCGCTGGTAGGGCTGGCCAGAAAAAGAGTCTCAGGATCTCTGATTCTGTGGGCCACCTCTGCCTCAGGGTTGGTATCTTCCATTAAAGCTCCCCCCTCTGCCCCAAGGGAGGCTTCACCATGTGTATCTTGGAAAGACCCTTGGGACTTTTTAAACCACATCTTTTCACTCCTTTAATTCCTAGCTTAGGATCGTTGGGGATGAGAAAAACATATACCCATAGCAGATAGGGTCTTCCCATCCTTCTCACACCTGGCTAGAGTGTCTTTAACTTTGGGGTGGAATAAAGAAGATCCATCAAAGGGACCACTGACGAAGAAAGACTTGAATGGCTCCACAAGCTAACACAGGCACATCCAGGTATGTTGTCTGATAGCAACACCTGAACCAGCTGACCTGGTTGTTCCTTC
The DNA here is from genome assembly GCF_019279795.1 of Protopterus annectens. Classification (NCBI taxonomy): domain Eukaryota; kingdom Metazoa; phylum Chordata; order Ceratodontiformes; family Protopteridae; genus Protopterus; species Protopterus annectens. The sequence continues at coordinate 469,976,362 of NC_056734.1, read as the reverse complement.
GGCTGCATGTGAAATGAGCCTCATGGATGAGTTGTTAATAGACTCCAGGGTATCTAACTGGGAGGCAACCTTTTCTTCGACCTAATCAGATACAGCTTTTGCTATGGTGTCTGATAGTTCCTTGATCAGATCCCTCTGGGGCCTAGTAAAATGTGCCAGAAAATTCAAGGACCTTAAGGTGAAGGTCGATGAAGCATAGACACACCTTCCAAATCTGTCCATCACTCTACACTCTTGTTTAGGGGGATGAACAGAGGAACTTTCCTCAGCAAGTTCCTTTTTGGTGGCCACCACTACCACCATGGAATCTGCTGCTAGCCCTTTAGCCCAATGTTGGTGGTCCCCAGGTGCAGAAAGGATCTTATCTAGTCTCTGGTGAATTGGTTCTATGGAGTCAGGTTATTTACAAGCCCGTTGAGTGATCAGTTTAATGAGATCGTCAGTGGCAGGGGTCACCCAGGAAGTAGATGGGTGAGAATCAAAGGCTTGCAAGTACACAGACTCCTCAGAGGTAGGGTCTATGGACTTCCAGTTACCCCTCTGTTTAAGGATCTCAAGAATGTCTCCAGGGGTGACCGGTGCACATGGAAACTAAAGAAGCTGGTGACGACTGTGGTACTGGTGCAGGAGCCAGTGCCGAAGGCACCAAAGTGACTGGTGCCAAAGAAGGGATCAGTTCAGAGAGCTTGGGAACCTTAGCTCTCAGTTCTGAGGAGGGACCAACAGAAGATTTTTACTTTCTTGATGTTGGTGCTGATGGAGGTGTTGGCACTGTGAGACTGCTTTTTGAACTAGAGGCCTTAGGAGACTTGTCGGCCTTGGATAAAGCTTCTTCAAAAGTGTACTTAAGAAACCCTTTAGGAATGAGCTTATTTTGTCATTCTACCAAGAACCTAGAACTGAAGACCTGGCAGACAGAGCAATCAATGTCCAAATGAGGAGCACCTAGACAATAGATGTAAGCCGAATGCCCATCAGAGTTAGGCATTTTTTGGCCACAGTCCTGGCACTGCTTAAATCCAGTTCTGCCTTTGGACCTTTCTGCCATGTTGACATGTGGAAGACGAGAAGGTCAACAAATGCACCATACACACACCAATTAAGGAAAGAAAGAAAAGGAGGACGTTCTACCAACAACGGTAGAAAGAACTACCAAAATGGTAAATAGGAAAAGGAGAGAGGAAAGACAACCAGTGATAAGGAAAGAATACCAATGGGTATGGAAACACACTCACAAGGAAAAAGGTGGGTAGAAAAAGAAGAAGAATATTAAAGTTTTATAAGAAGAAAGGCTATTATATTTTAAAATTTACTTAGCTGCGGAAGGAGAGTAGGCTGATGCATCTTGCTATAAGAGTGGCAAACAAGATCTGGGGTAAATGGGAGAGGGTCATTGTGGATAGAGTATTAGCTCAAGAGATTTTTGGCTGGCATGAGCTGTATAATGATAATATAACATCAGATTGTTATTCAGAAACACTTCTAGGAGAAGCAGTGACCAATGGAGACAGTGTTTTCACTGATAATATTTCAACTCTGTAGTAACTGCTGATTCAAAAGAAGGAATGGTCACTTTCTTTATTAAAAGTATAGATCTCTGTGGATGCATAGAATCCTTGATAAAGACCTTAGGAACTTTCAAAAAGGCCTTACATACTGTCAAATATTTTTTTGTCTGTCTGTCTCTCTAGGTATCTCTTTACCTAGCTATTTGTCTATCTGTCTATCTACTTGTTTATTTATATTTGCATGTATTTATTTATTTAATGAATTACATATTTTGAATGGCTTGGCTCTACTGGATGATTGGTCATTTTCAAAGGGGACCCGGGATATAGAAATGTTAAAAGTTACTAGCAAGATTTAAAGTGAAAAAGTACTTGGAAAATACATTTAAAGGGTATGAATATAAATTATAAAGTTACAAATACACAAACTGGATACAAGTAAGCAAATGCTGAAGGCTACAGCATAAACTAGTATGCCTTCAAAACAATCAGAAAGTACAGATGGATAGGATAATGAATATTTGCATATATACTGTGTATTCATACAGAGTACAAGACAATCACTGATTTTGTGGACATAAACACTAACAGTAATAGCTATACTTAAAAAACAATTGAGTTAAGATGCAGGAATATAGCTAGTTTAGGCTGAAGATCGTTAGAGATGTAAAAGTGGTTAACTGTGGAAATTGTATTAAGGGATAGAAAAAATTTACAGTCTGATAAGGGGGATAAATATTTATAAGTAGTAAGGTAGGAAGGAGAAGAAATCAGATGTTAAAGCAAAATGTATTGTATGTGAAAGTATATGTTGCAACTTTATGTTACACGAGAGTACATTCAAGGGGATTTGGGTTTTGAAGAGTGAAGCACTTCAACTGATTAAGGGTGATTTTCCAGGAGTGAATGTGTAAGTAATGTCACATTTGGGGTATGTTAAGCCAGTAATGAGGTAAGCTATACACTTGGTTTTGAAGTTGCAGTTTTAGCTTAGATTAAATGAGAACATTGTTAAATATTAGAAATAGCAGCAAGGTGCACCTTTCTGGATGAATAATTTAGTCCTCTGTTGAAAAACTGAGCAAGATAGACCACCACTGGAGAAACTGAAGCCAGGAAGGAATCCAAACCTTTTGAAGCAACCCATAAAGAAAAAAAAATCATCTGCTTACTCTTGTTTGTTTTTCTAGCCTTAAAACTCTGGACAGTGGTGAACATCTGGACCACTCTGGTGTGGTACGAAGAATTTCTGGCCATTCCTAGAACTGTAGAAACCGCAGTTTGACAAAGAGAGTGGAGCTTCACATGAGGCTTGCCACAAGGATGGGTCAGAAGCGACCTGACAGGCACCTGATTTAGAGGCCTTCTCAAACGGTATGGCCTTACTAGAGAAAGTTATCTTGTTGAGGCCAAATTGTTTTATAAGCATGACTTTGGACTTGCTGTGCCTGTATGAAATTCGGAAGAAGAGAAACAGGGAGGAAAACAATAACAGAGTCCTGGGGCACTTCTGAATTAGAGCATTCTTTGGACATTCCCCTAGAGGAGTGATGAAGGAAAATAAATTGTGAGGGGAGGGCTATACATTGTTGCTGTGTAGCTTTTGGATGTTACTGTTGTTATTCAGTCTCCTGTGTGAATACTCTCCAATATTACTGTTGTTATTGTCTCCTGTGTGAATACTCTCCAATATGACTGTTGTTATTCAGTCTCCTGTGTGAATACTCTCCAATATTACTGTTGTTATTCAGTCTCCTGTGTGAATACTCTCCAGTATTACTGTTGTTATTCAGTCTCCTGTGTGAATACTCTCCAATATTACTGTTGTTATTGTCTCCTGTGTGAATACTCTCCAATATTACTGTTGTTATTCAGTCTCCTGTGTGAATACTCTCCAATATTACTGTTGTTATTCAGTCTCTTGTGTGAATACTCTCCAATATTACTGTTGTTATTCAGCCTCCTGTGTGAATACTCTCTATCTTTCCAGGTAGAGGAGCACATGACCCAGGCTGAACACAGAATGAGACAGTCAGGTAACATGTCTGGGATTAGACATAAGTCAAAGGAAGACCAAGGAACCCACCCCTCATGCTTCCTGGTGTTCCCACCTCTGTGGTGTGACCATTCTAAAATTTACCACAGCTGACTCCTGATTCTTGAATCCTCCAGATTCTTGACTGTTTTGTTGCTGTTGGTCATGCCAAACTCAGAGTTGAAATGGCCTCCTTTGTGACCTACAGAAGTTGCATTGTCCAGTCTGGATTTTGACAAGAACAGTACAAAATCCTTCATCTTCCCTTTCCATTTTCTGTATTTTCACCTTTAATATTTCACCTGAAAGTGTTGTTATTTTGAAGGGGACACTGGTAAAGGTCTTCTTGGTATTTCTGGCAAAGTTTGTCAAATGCAGTCAAGTGTGATGATGCAATGCCGGTGTCTGCTGCCTGAGCTGCTCCATTAGCTGAAATATGTGCAAGTGTCACGAGGAGGTTTGCAATTGCTGACACAGTTGCCATCTGTGACTGTATTTTATGTTTAAGCTGCTGTCCAATGAAAACTCATCCAGTGATGAGCTTATTTCTTCTGCCAACAGTCCATGGAATCTAGGTCTATATCAGATGCTCGAACTTTCAAAAGTTCGAGTTTCATATGGTCGACACCATAATGAGCGAACTTTTGAAAGCTGGAAAGTTTCAACGGAGATTGCCGTAGGGAATATTTCCCTTTACTTCTCTGTAGTGCGATCTCGGACTTGGTATATTTAAGTAGCAGGGGGAGCAGGGGGGTTTGCTCAGAGCACTCAGGTAGTTTTTTTTGTTTTTGTTTATTTTTATTATATGTTCGATGTTTTAAAACTTCTCTTATATGGTGTCGATCATATGAGTGTCGAAGTTTTAAAACTTTGAGCATATAATACAGACCCATGGAATCTTAATATGTGAGAAAGACAGTTTACTGCCACCCTTAGTGAGCATGACTGATGAATAAACATGCTTTCCAAGCCTGTCTGTGGAACTTGTTTACTGATGCAGGGTATGAACAACAGGAATCTCTAGTGCAGGAGCATTTTTAAGGGCAGCTGCAAAAACAATAACATCAGGCTTAGGAGTCTCACTCCAAGAGTTTCAGTCTTTCAGAAGACAGAGGAAAACATTCAGTTTCCTTGAAACAAATGCCACAATATTAGGATTTTCCCTTACAGACTTGACTGAGCAATTTATTGATAAAACGGATAACCTAAGAAGAACCTGGGGGGCGGGGTCTGAAAATCCTTTTACAGATTCCTTTGTGGAAAGGTTGTGAGGTCTTTGGGCCATAATGCTCTGTGTCTTATTTATACTAAATCTCAAAATTTTGAGTTGTCTGTGTGACAAGAAGACTCTAGGGTTTCCTTGTCCTTGACATCCAAAAAGGGAGATTCTGAATGAGACTCCATGGGCTTTCTCTTGCACATATATCTCTTACTAGTCCTCAGAAGTGACAGTTCAAAATATGATGAAAAAAGCTCAGTGTGGTCCAGATGAATGTAAAAGATCCTGCAGTAAGTCTCTTGCTCATTTGTCCAGTTGCCTGAAGATGTAGATGCCTGAATTTCTATTCCAAAGCATGCCTGCTTCTGTGGCCAAGTTCATAGATCATAGCATCAGATTTTGTTTATAAATATGATAGTATAAGACCTTTATAGGCATCTGTTACAATCAACAGATTTTGTATATAAATATGATTGTGAACACTTTTATTTCCTTATTTAAAGATGGCCTGCCTTTGCATGTCACTAATGCCATTTATTACCTGTATTACTGTACTATCTATTGTTATAACTTGCTTTCTAAGTAACTTGTATTTGTTTGTTCATTTGACTGGAGCTTTTTCCCCCAGGCTCCATTGAAAACAGGCTCCTAGTGGCCCAATGGACCATCCTGGCAAACAAACTGCAAATAAAATAAAATAAATAAATAAAAATAAAATAAAAAGCAGAATACAGAGAGTGACATACGCAGAACAGTCTACAATGACGGTGTCCACATTAACAATGGTGCTACCCTGGAGACTGAAAGTACTAAGCCCCAGCTACAAAGGCTGAAGTCAGCTGAGGCTACTGCAGATATCAAGCAAGTCAGTGCCAAGCCCATCCATGACTGCTGATCTCCCAACAACAGGACTGACATATCCATCAGCCCTGGGCAGGACACCAGGGATCTCAGTGCCATAGTCAGAAAGATTATCCACCTCCTCAGACTGACATTAAAAATTAAAAAGGCTGTTTCTTAAATCTTTGGTTGTCCTTCAGCAGTAAAGTCAAGGGACACAATGACATTGACAGCATCACCATCAAGTCTGTTTACCCTGACAGAGAAGTTGACATGAAAGGAATCATTCTCAAAGTCTGTGGCCCCGATACTGGCAAATGTGTTGACGTTAAGCTGGTGGTTAAACTCTCATGTTCTTGATATCAGTTTTTGTATGTAGGATGATGAGGAAAACTGGGAGATATAAATGACATGACAGGTACTGAGAAAATGCCTCTATGTACCCTGGTAGCAGACGGGAAAGAGGCAAGAAATTACCTTTCAGACCTTCAAAATGGCCCTATAAACATTTCACAGCCTCTTTTAGTTAAAAGTATAGAATAGCATCTAAAATGGGTCCACTATGATTAATCACAGTTCATTTCATTGGTTTGCAGTTATTCAGACCCAAAACTTCAAAAACTCGGGAAGGCTGTTAGTCAAAACAGTAAAACTTTCAAAGTCACAAAACACAAAAAGCACACAGATAATGCTTATTTTGGAAGAGAAGTTCAAGACTGCATTTATAGTTTTAAAAAGCCTAACTCTTCATTTCAACCAAATAATCAGAAAGTTGAACAATGACACCAAACTTCAAACAATCTTTAAAAATAATAAAATAATAATAATAATAAATTATAATACTAAATAATTGTAATAATAATAATAAAATAGTAATAAAATAATGACATTACAGAGATCTATTTTTTCTCATTGTATAATCTATTATTATTTTATGCAAAGTAATTTATCCTAAGTTGCTAATAAGCTAAAATAGTTTAACTAATATATTGCACCTAGATATACCTCCTTATGTTGTACTTTTGTAAACTTACTAGACACTATTACTTGTTGAATCTTCTTGAGTCCTTATGTTCCAAAGACTTGTATTATGTCTTATGTTTACTACCGTATTGTATTTTACATAACTGTTCTAGTGGAGCTTTTCTCCCAGGGCCTCCACTGAAAATGGGCTCACATAGGCCCAGTGGACCTTCCTGGTAAACAAGCACAATAGATAAATAAATACATCTAAATACAGTAACAAAGCAATAGGTAATATACCATAAGAATTAAGAGGCAGGAACAATGCATGACAAAGTCTAAAGAGAGGTAGTTTAGAACTGTAAAACTCAAGAAAAAAGGTAAAAACCAAAATGGTCTCAACTGAAAGGTTGACAGGAATCCTGAAAACATGTAAACAAGTTCACATGTCCAAAAATTAGAAACAAACTATTTTTTTCTCATAAAATAATTTTTTGAAAAATAATCTGGACACATTTCTCTGATGCTTCTGCTTTAGCTTTAATTTGCAAAAAAAAATATCTGGAGAAGAAGTTATGCATAGCATTATGGGCAAAAAGGAAATTTCTTGTTTCCAGGGAAAGCCAGAGAAAGTGTTATATGCCTAGCTGCATGACAGCCAATATCATCAATGCTACAGTTTTGCAAAGCACTGTGGATAACTGGGAAGGTGTTATTGCCTGCAAAATTTTGGATGCTGATCTGCCTGATACCTAATGGCATTAGCCATACTGTTGACAAGGATGGATTGCCTTATACCAGGTCCTAAGTCATTATACACTATCTTGGAAGGTCCACAAAGGTCATACTGATGGTTCAAAGCTACTATGCTGCTTTGCAATAAGTATACCTGTTTGTAGACAAGAGATGAGCCCATAAAACAAGCTTGGAGGTATGGGTAGAACTCACTTCCCTATTTTGTCTGGGCTAGGAAATGCACAATAAAGGTATGAGCCAGGAGAAGGTACATTCTCCAGTTCTGGAGGAGTTGTGTGTGCATGTGTATTCATGTGTGTGTGCTTGCATGTGTCTTACATGCTTACAAACAGGAGCATTGGAAGTAAGTGACCTCTGAGCAGTGAACGGTAAATGAAGATATTAGAAAAAACTGAGAAGCAGTTAACCCTTGAAGAGTATGATACAGAAAAGTTGAATATAGGTCAGTCTATAGTTTCTGATCAACCCGTCAAGCTGTTACAAAATGGCATGATAGTGTATATCATAAGCTATTCCTAGGACAGAGTTTGCAGCCCTATTATATACTCACCTAACTTTATCAGTATTTCTCTGGTTGCTATTTAGCAGGATGCATCTGCAACATAACAGCGAATATAGAAAAAAATGGACTGAGCATTGTAGTCTTAGAAGTGATTGGCCTTTTGCAAGATGCAATAATTCCAGCTTTGAATTGTGTTTCTTAGAATGGAAATATGCTCAGACAATGCCTTTGCCTCATCAAGTAGATGTTCCAGGTATTTAAAAGACAATCCTGCTTAACAGGACGAACAAATAAGGATCTGAGAGCTATTGAAAATAAGGCAGGGATACAAAACCTCTTCTTGCACAGTATTGTCTTGACTATTGAGGCATTTGGCCCTTCGCTGTTTGAGATTCATTTTTCTAACTTGAAAGGAAGACGGCAATGTATCCACTAATACTACAGCACAGGTACAATTGTAGCAAAGAAACATTGCCTGTATACTGAACAAAAGGAAAATGCATCCAAAGCGAGGAGCATTCATATTGCAAGTGGAAAAAGTTTTCTCAAGTTAACATGTTAATACAGAAGTGCACGATATAATGAATTAACCTGGAAATCAAAACTTAAAAAAACAGTTGTGTCTTGCTAGTCTATTACCAAAAACAACAGGAATCAGAAGTGATGTGATAGACTGAATCAGATTTAAGAAAAACATTACAACAGAGTCAACATGAATGCAAGTTGTTTATAATGTGTACATTGTTAGTACTGGATACAATGCTCTTAATCCTCATGCAAACTAAGAAGGAGAGTTTAGAATGTCTCATTTGTCTCCATTAGGTATAAATAAACTTTTAAACAAAATTAATGAGCCACAAGTAAGTGTTATAACTTGGATGCTTAGTTTTACCACACAGGTGTCTGAAAGACATAGAATGTCCATGGATTTGTGTGTGTGTGTGTGTGTGTATGTGTGTGTGTGTGTGTGTGTGTGTGTGTGTGTGTGTGTGTGTGTGTATGTGTGTGTATGTCTGTGTGTGTGTGTGTGTGTGTGTGTGTGTGTGTGTGTGTGTGTGTGTGTGCGTGAATGCATTTGTAATCTGCATGTATGTCCTCAACTGAAAGGTTAGTATAGAGAGGAAAAAAATGATTGTTTCTGTGATATAATACTAAAACTTTATCCACTGTACGAGCAACTAATCTGTAATGAGAAAAATAATAACACAACCAACTGGTAATCAAATGTATTCTCTTAAAATACTATGCCACTGACCATTGAGGTTGCATATGTATGTATTTAATTAAAAAGGCCAATGCAACTGCATTACAATATGAAGAAACCAGCACTTTATCTCTTTAATAGTAGCTGTCAGGATTTCTTGAAAAATAGCATGTACATGTATTTGTGTGTGTGTATGTGTGTGTGTATATGTATGTGAATAAAAATAATAACATATATATATATATATATATATATATATATATATATATATATATATATATTGTTTGCAGAAGATTTTAATGTCACCAATATGGTCAATAGCTACTATAAGCATTGTTCTTGTTATTTTTTCTTGCTGGCATGACATACCTGTACAATTCACACCATCTCCTGAGTACCCTGCTTTGCATTGGCACATATATGATCCATCATAATTGGAACAGATTGCTGTAGTTAGCGAGCAGTTGTTTAGGTCTGGAGTAATACATTCATTCACATCTAGAAATAAAAAATATACATTCATGAATTATTTTTCTGTTTCTTTTATAGTATTGCACTTATGTTATTCTGTGCATAGAAGGTTGATTATTCTTTCTCACAATATTTCTAAATATCTATAAAGTAGGTGAAGAACAGTTTGCTGTGTCTTGCAGTTGGCTTAGAGGATTAGAGCTGTTAGCATACTGTTTCCTTTGCACCAGTGGTGCAAGGTTTGATTCCCTCAGCCTCCATTGCCTAAATGTGTGACTTTGAACAAACCAAAGACCACTATCAGGTTGAGTATGATAAAAGTCCATGAAGATCAGTGCTCTACCCCATAATACAGCAAAAACAGACAGTGATGAAGCCAGTGGTATTAAGCAAATCAATAAGAATACAACAAAAAACACTGAGAAACATGTAGATCTCAATAAACATGCAGTTTATTCTGTTGCTAGTTAAAACTTTTGCCTACACAAGGCTTACCTATGCCATAATACAAATAAAATACATCAAATGACATATTCTGAAGTATGGCTTATCTGCATTTATTCCAGTCAAGGGTCTGTCACTATATGCATAATGCTGAGATCATGATAACATTATATTTGCCAGAAAATATCATGTAGTATTGCAGAAGGAAGAAAGCTGTACATTAAAAGTGCAGATATTGCTGCTGATATGACAAACAAATGAACATTCTTACCTGGAAAAAAATTGCATCATTTCTTCCTGCAGTGCACAAATTTAGCAGACAATGAATCTAGAAAAGATACCTTTGCTGAGATTTAAAAAATGTGATTCTTTTACCACATTGGTTACAGTTGTGTTCATACGTACATTTGTGTAGATACAAGTAGTATAAGGCTTTGAGCTAGTATAATAACCATTTCTGAGGGAAAGTAATAGAAAATAAATGGATATAAATAATATATTTATATCAGTCTAAGACTGTAATCTCTATTTGCACATACATTTTTATTTTTTGAATGTCACATATGCAATATGTAAAAGTGAACATATATTTATATTGTGTTTCAGGAAAATTAATCTGCACAGAGAGTGCATATAGGTAAAGATTGCAACAGTTTTAAATGAATAGGTGGTGTAGTTATTCATTGCAATGTTGTTTTCTTAGTATTTGTTCTTAGGTGGAATGGGATAAAAATGTGAATCAGACATTAATAGCTAGATTTATACTTCTTTATTTTATTTTTTGAGTTTACTGCTTCTGTTCATTTTAACAGTTAATCACTATAAAAAAGTTCCAGTTATATATTATGCTGATCATTTGTTATACAGGTCTTAACATGAATAAAGCTAAATGGTACTGGTCAATATTGTAACACTGTAGTAACAATAAACTTTGTGTTTTATTTTTTTTTTCTTAATGTTGTATTTTATTGCAGTATATAGCCTTATATAGCAAGGACGAAAGTAATTCATCCTAGATGCTTTTTTGTCAGGGATAACCAATACAGACATGCAAAACATCTTTGAAATATTATGATTAATTGTAAATGAATTTAGCTCCTGTTTTTGGTTTAAAGACTAGCCTCAGGATTCAGCAAGCTCTGCATGGTGTGCAGGAATAGTGGAAAAGCTGCTGCAGGCAATATGGCTGCTGTGCGATCCAGGTCCAGGAACGTGCACAAGCGCTCCTACACTATTCCTGCATGGACAAAGCCCCTGTATGCTAATTACCTCATTTGCTTGTGAACACCATGCAAATGAGGTGAATTAGCGATTCAGGAAGCAGGCAGATGTCTGTGCAGGAATAGTGTAGACTGCAGAAATGTATTTAGCCAGTAGCTGAATACATTTCTGCAAACTACAAAACGGAGGCATGGCAGCTCATACAAATGCATGTATTAGAAGGGGTAGGCATGCAAAAGGCCAAATATATGGCCACAGGCATGAAAATTAATTTCAAAATTATAAAAATTAACTTTGTTTTTTGTTAGCCAATTTTGGTCGTTTAAGTGCAGGGCAGTGGTGCGTCAATGGGATCAGCCCGAAAATAATAAAAAAAGCTGGAAATAAGCTTTTAAACCAAAATCATAATTTTGCCATAATAGTCAATGGCATGCATAACACAAGACCATGGAATAGTAGTTGCTAAGGGGGTAGGCTGAGTGTCTGTTTTGTAACCATGCAATAGCAGTCAATCCTATGCAAATGAGGGCAATGATACTGAATCACAGATTTCCCCTCAGTGCTAGCTTGCACCCAACCATGTAGGTGCAGTAATACCATGGTGTATGGCTAAGAGCTAGATGACTTCATAAGGGGTTGTGTCATGCATGCTGTAGGCTTATTGGAGCTCTGTGGCCTGTGTTTACCCTTAGCTAAGCATATCTAAGGAAGGGGGTGTGTCTGAAGCTGCCTAGCAGTATTTACATTGCTTAAATGGGTGTGAGCACCGTGCACCAGGTTTTAAACAAAACAAACAAAAAAAGAAATAACCAGGAAATAGCAGCTCCGTTCACATCTGAGCACTGGGCTTGCGCAGCGCGCCTCTGGGCTTAAACAGGAAGGCAATGGGAAGGGAAAACAGTAGTAGGAAGGTAATTGAGGTGAACTAGCATAGCTGGCAGGTGAAATGTATCAGAACAAGCCAATTACACAGGCAGCAGCCCAGCCCAGCCCAGTACACTATTGTAAACTATGCAAACACCTTTCCCTCTGGTTTTTCCCACAAACTCTACACCACCGATGTACACAAATGGGGAAATTTCACCTAACAAAAGCAACAAAATGATAGGGGCTGCTTTTGCTCTCATAAATCAATATGCAGAAGAGGCTAAGGGTGATGAGGATGAGAATGCTGACAAGCAACCCACAGTGAGGAGAAGGAGAAGAGTGTACAGACTCAGGGTAACCTACCAGGGGTACATGAGCTGGAGATAGTGAAGTGCTATAGGGTGGACAGGGACCTCCTACAACAAATTGTTTAGCTTTGCTGGCCATGGCTCACATACAGAACCAACAGAGGGGAACCCATCCCAGTGGATACCAAAGTATGTGTAGGCTTAATAATATTAGCCACAAGTACCTTCCAAAGGCCAGCTGGGGATATCATGGGGATCTCACAGGCATCAGCATTCAGGGTACTCCACCAGTTCCTGGATGCCATGTCAGCACATGCCGGTAAGCACATATATTTCCACAACACCCATGAGGCATTGACCAGCAATATGCATCTCTTCTACCAAATAGCAGAATACCCTAAGGTAGTGGGTGCTATAGACTGCATGCACATACACATCAAAGCACCACCTGGTGAGTGGGGTAGGGTCTACATAAACCGCAAGGGCTTCCCCTCCATCAACTGCCAGGTTGTGTGCGATGCCCAGGGCATTATCATGAATGTGTGTGCTGGCAGCCCTGGAAGCTATCACGACTCCCACATCTGACATATGGCATAGCTATACCAGAGATTTGCCAATGGAGGCATCCCATATGGCCATCTAGTAGGAGATGCTGGTTATGCACTGGAGGTGCGGCTGATGACACCCATCATAAATGCACACACACCTGAACAAGAGCTCCATAATGAAGCACACGCACAAACCAGAATCATAATAGAACATGTGTTTGGGATGCTCAAGTCATGGTTCCGGTGCCTGGACATATCCGATGGACCCTGCAGTACTCTCCAGTTACATGTACCCAAATTGTCATTGTATGTGCCATGCTACACAATATGATCCTGCAGAAACAGCTGCAGCAGGAACAGCATGGGGCAGGGCCACACAGCCCCCCACCATTGCCAAGGCCAGCACAGGCAAAGAGTGACTCAGAAGAGGAACAACCTGAGCCTGCCCCTGTAGGCAGAAGGAGGCATGCCTAGTTTGCTCAGGCTTTGGCAAAGAGGCAATGCATAGCACATACACTGACACTGTAGGAACCCAGGGAATGACACCTCTCTCTGACTTGCACAAACAATAAAAGGGATGCCAGACATGACACTACCTGTGCTTAACCATGTATAGGGATTGTACTATGTGCATCCGACATAGTCAGCCCTCCAGCACCATCCTCAATACTGGCACAGCCACAAGGTAAGTCACTATCTCTATCAATTGCTGAATGGAGTAGTATGTTCTGCTACTTGTATCTATGGTACAGATGTGAGCATGCAAGGGAACTGGGTGGCTGAATGGGATGGCAACAGATAGTAGACACCTATAAGGGCAGCATGAAAGCCATAACAAATACTGGTGTCAACATAGTAGGCAGTACTAGACAAGGTGACAAATCCCACTGCAGGATATGTGCTGGGCCAAATGTGTGTCCATAGGACACACACATGCATGTCAATGAGGCTCACATACCCAACAACAGTCTCAGCCAGCAGGACCAGTGTAGATGACCACAAAGAAAGGCAGTGCTAAGACCTCTGATTGATGGCAATGGAGAACAGTGCCCCTCCAGACCTACACAGACAGACTACAACAGGTCAGGCAGTGGGATGTTAGCTCTGAAGGGTAAGAAGTCTGAAACTGAAATGTAGGTCAATAAAACCTAAGATCTGTACTACACTGATATGCCTGTAGTCTGCACGATAGGTCAGAATAAAGAATAAAATGGAAGCCAAAAAAGTACCTGAAATATCAGTACGGTCATAGCAAATGTTTACAGTTGTCAGGTGTTCCCCCCCACAATCCTACATAGAAATGTAGTAACATGTACATGTGGGTTTAATAACAGTGGAGCACAGATTACCTGAGCTGGCCAAATTAGCAGGATAAATTGTTGCACATGTACAATATGCAGGGCTCTGTGTGTTAGGTTGCTGTGTGTTGTATATTGTGTGAAAGTGGTCAGCATGTAGGCATGGAGGGTTGTGTCCTGGTGGCCACTGGCCAGTACTATTGATGACAGGGTCAAGTTCTAACAACTGCAGTGCCAAACACAATGCATCCCAGCAAGACCCAATCCAGCAGTAATCCATACTAATTGTTTGGATGTAATATCTGTCACCATCTGAAAGATGGACATGGCATGAATGTGGGCCCAGACATACATTTAGTACACAGGTGGAAGTACCCTAGACAGAGAGTGTATACAATTTTACTGTCAAATACACACACCTTTGGAATTGTACATACAGGTTAGCAGCGCAATAGTTCTCTGTGTAGTATGGAATACTGATGTAGTCTGGCCAAACACTGGCAGACCACAAAAGGCACAGTTATGAAGTACTGAAAAACCGCTGATGTCCCTACACAAGCCAGCACAAGTGGAATGCCCCACATATATCTGTGAGTCAGCTGAAAGAAGCATCCATAGCACACATGCACTCAGCTCACCCCACCATCAGCCACAGGTACCTCACAGGTCATATCCCTGCTGTTGGGAATGAGTACAATATGACCCCCACTTCTGTATGGGAATACCCACAGAATGCAGCATGTTGAAGAGGTGTCCCATGCAGGTGTGTCCCTAACTGTAAGCAGCACACTGCCAGTATCCACACCATTGGATTAATAAGGACAGAAACTATTGCCATTAACAGCTTGCACACCTACCCTGTCACTCCAGGGGAATACAGTGGCTTGCAGCCTGGGACTGTAGGAGTGACAGAATGCTCTGGCCTGCTACAGATGACCTGCATCACTACCAAATGCCCTACAGTCCTCTGTCAAAGGCCTGTGTCTCACCCGTACTGCCAATGTATGTTATCTCATGGAGTCCCAAATAACGACATAACACAGTCCACAGAACACAAATGCAAGACCATGTTTTCAAATCCCAGTAGCATGTCCACCATGTTTTACTGCATGAACTGTGGAACAACCCTAAATACTGCTGGGATGAAGTGGTAACTATAGGGATACTTATCAGATATTGCTTGCATAATATTAGGAAGAGGATAGAATAATAGAAGGGAGGCAGAAGCATGGATGCCATGAAGTGTGCGAAGTCTGAAACTCTGATGTGTGCCCCTACTATCCCTGCCTGCAAACACAGGAATGGGTGGCTACAAAACCTGTTCGTAAACCACAATGTGAAGGGGTAATGACCAAATATATGAGCCCTGCCTCTGAGTAACCTGTGTGAATCTGTACAGTTGAGAGGTATAGCCACAGCAAGATATGGCCATTCTGTCACGTTGATAGATGTACAAGCATGGGATCCTCAACCACCACAGTACCAAGGTCCTGGACCATTTACACAGACCCAAAAGCAAGTATCTGAAGCTCCCCCTCCAGAATGGCATGATTGCGCAAGAATATGTAGGCTGCAGACCACAATACTGGACACAGCTTCATTCATCTTGTATTCCCCAGGAAATTACTGCAAGCAAACACATATATCTGTCAGTAGTTGATGACATAATACATCACAGTGTAAAACAGTACATATGTCTGAATATCTCTGCTAACATCAAAACCATGTAGCAGAATCAGCACAGACACAATTAGCTACAGTATCCCACTATCCTTTGCCCACTGTGACCCCATATTGTCAACCTATCTACAGATATCCTGCAAAAACAGGTTGCTAGCTGTAGGTGTAGAACACAAATGCCTGCACTCGAGTACAACCTACCTGGAATGGATTCACACATTCAATACAGAAGGTCATACTAGGCATGCTGCCACACTTACAGAAATGAAGCCCATGTCTGGCAACAACAGTGGACTATACATATCTGTCAGGCTCAGATGTCTGTGCACACAATCCATATTGCACACCAGTCATGCTTTGCACACACATTGGATAGGAATACAGACATATATCTAAGGACAACACACTATAATAGGTCAAACATACACAAACAAAGATGTGGGGAAGAGAGAGACAGACAGTGACAAAGAGCTTCCCATCATGAGGCCTGTCCCACCCACCACACATCCAATTAGCCAATATTACATGATATGCCAATGTCTATCACTGTAGACATATGCTTCAGGTAGCCCTCAGCACTATAGTGTCTCTGGTGTTTGTGATAACTGTGTAATATGACAGTACACATCATTATTCATGTAGCAGTTGTATACACAGTCCTGTTAAATGTAAAGTTGTGTGTGACTGAGTGTTGTTTGTGTGCTTCCAGATGAATGGTTTATGGCGAATTCACACACACTGCACTCCCCATTGCTTTAGTTTAGCTAGCCTGCTGATGTCAGTCACCTTGAAATACCCCTTTGGACAAGGATCATCCTTATAAGCTCTATGGTGCATGCAATAACTGTGTAGCGCTATAGTGTGATGTACTAGTTAGGTAGGAATTCTAATCCCAGACATGGCAACTGTGAAACTCTGTGTGTGTGTGTGTGTGTGTGTGTGTGTGTATGTGTGTATGTGTGTGTGTGTGTGTGTGTGTGTGTGTGTGTGTGTGTGTGTGTGTGTGTGTGTGTGTGTGTCTGTGTGTGTGTGTGTGTGTGTGTGTGTGTGTGTGTGTGTGTGTGTGTGTATTTGTGTGCGTAGGGATCAATGATTTTGAGGCCATTCACAGTCACTACACCTTCCATTGCCCTACTTTAGCAAGCCTGCTGATGTCAGTCACCTTGAAATACCTTCTTGGACAAGATTCAGCCCTGTAAGCTCTGTGGCATGTACAATAGCTGTGTAATGCTATAGTATGATGTACTAGTTAGGTAGGAGTTATAATCCCAGACATGGCAACTGTGAAACTCTGTGTGTCTGTATTTCTGAGGCCATTCACAGTCACTACACCTCCATTGTCCTACTTTAGCAAGACTGCTGATGTCATTCACTTTGAAATACACCTTTGAATAAGGGCTAGCCCTATAAGCTCTGTAGTGCATGCTATAACTGTGTAATGCTATAGTGTGATGTACTAGTTAGGTAAGAGTTCTAATCCCAGACATGGTAACTGTGAAACTCTGTGTGTTTGTGTGTGTAGGGATCAATGTTTTTGAGGCCATTCACAGTCACTACACCTCCCATTGCCCTACTTTAGCAAGGCTGATGATATCATTCACTTTAAAATACACCTTTGGAGAAGGGCTAGCCCTATAAGCTCCGTAGCATGTGCTATAACTGTGTAACGCTATAGTGTGATGTATTAATTAGTAGGAGTTCTAATCCCAGACATGGCAACTGTGAAACTGTGTGTTTGTGTGTATAGAATCAATGCTTTTGAGGCCATTCACAGTCACTACACCTCACATTGCCCTACTTTAGCAAGGCTACTGATGTCATTCACTCTGAAATGCACCTTTGGAGAAGGGCTAGCACTAAAAGCTCGATGGGACATGCTATAACTGTGTAATACTATAGTGTGATGTTCTAGTTAGGTAGGAGTTCTAATCCCAGACATGGCAACTATGAAACTGTGTGTGTGTGTATGTGTGTGTGTGCGCGTGCGTGTGTGTGTGTGTGCGTGTGCGTGTGCGTGTGTGTGTGTGTGTGTGTGTGTGTGTGTGTGTGTGTGTAGGGATCACTGATTTTGAGGCCATTCACAGTCACTACACCTCCCATTGCCCTAATTTAGCAAGGCTGCTGATGTCATTCACTTTGAAATGCACCTTTGAAGAATAGCTAGCCCTATGAGTTCCGTGGCACATGTGATAACTGCATAGTGCTATAGTGTGATGTACTAGTTAGGTCAGAGTTCTAATCTCAGACATGGTAACTGTGGATGTGTGTGTGTCTGTGTGTCTGTGTGGCTGTGTGTCTGTGTGTCTGTGTGTCTGTGTGTCTGTGTGTCTGTGTGTCTGTGTGTCTGTGTGTGTACAGAGTAATGCTTTTGAGGCCATTCACAGTTACTACACCTTCTATTGCCCTACTTTAGCAAGCCTGTTGATGTCATCTAGCTATACTTTATAAAAATGGACTATAAGTTACCTCAATAGACCCCAAACTACCTCTTTCCAGTAATGCAGAGATTCTTATATTAATGTTTCAGCTCAACAAATGAAAATCCATATATATAATCTGTATTTACCTTCCCCCAGGCAATAATACTAACACACTAGAAGCTATTCTTAGCTGGCTGTCAACCAACTATCCACAAGCAACCATAATACTTGGCGACTTTAATATAAACTGGATTTCCTGTACAACTGAGCAGCCTTCTACAAATATTAATCTATATGGCTTTACCCAAACCATAACTTCCCCTACCCGAACCAACAAGCTTAATAACAAAAATGCACTCTAGACTAATTCTCACCAGCAAACTTATAAATCAGGCACCCTCCCAGAAGATATAAGTGACCACTCACTTACCTACTTAATCAGATATAAGACTGGATCTCCAAACTTAACCAACCATAGGACTGTAAGGACCAACAAAAACTTTAACCTGGAAAGCTTCCAAACTGAACTTTCAGCCTGTGACTGGACACACCTCAAGCATCTCCCATTAGATGATGCAGTCAAATACTTTAATACAAAATTCTTAACCATTCTGGATTGCCATGCCTCTATTCGTAAAATTAGAACTAGAACTAAAGCAGCCCCATGGCTCACTAAAACTACCAAACAAAAAATCCTCCCCAGAAATAAACTATGGGCCAACTGGCGGGCATCAAAAAGCTATTCAGATCACATAAAGTTTAGGCAGCTAAAAATGAAACAAAAAAAGCAATAGTGTCTGATAAAAAGAAATACTACTGCCATCTTCAACAAACCCACCAGAAAAATCCACAAAAATTCTGGCAAGGCATTAATAACCTCCTACACCCAGGACACTCTTGCACACCCACTCCCTCTGGCTCTAATCATAATAATCCTACCCAAATAGCCAACTCATTTAACACTTTCTTTACAGAAACCGTTCAATCCCTTGCCAACCAACTATCTCCTAGCATCACATACTCTACCACTGCCATGATCAATAACTCTCTCCTATTTCATTTTCAACCAGTTCCCACATCCCTCGTCTGTAAACTTATCCAGCAGCTTAAACCCACCACACTCTCTGCAGATCAACTACCTGCAGAATACCTGCAAAAATCAGCTAAAGTAATTGCTTACCCCATATCCATCCTCATTAATAGAACAGTTTCTGAAGGATACATCCCATCCATCTGGAAAGTCTCCCACATTATCCCCCTGCATAAAGGTGGTACTTCCAAGGACGTTTCCAACTACATGCCCATAGCCATATTATCCCCTGTTGCAAAGATAATGGAGAAATGTATTCACAGGCAACTTTTAACCCACCTACTTGAAAAAATATACTAGCCAACTGTCAACATAGTTTTAGACCATTTCATAGCACCACCTCTGCTCTTTTATCCTTTTCTGACCATATTAATAGAAATCGCAATAATGACACTCTATCCTCAGCCCTCTTTATTGATCTGTCGAAAGCCTTCGATATGGTCAACCATTACCTCCTCATAAACACTCTCAGTAACCTGTCATTGGATGATCTTGCTATTCAGTGGTTCCAATCCTACTTAAATAATAGAAAACAGGCTGTACTATGGGCAAATATCTCATCTTCCCACCTTCCAGTTAGCCTAGGAGTCCCACAAGGATCCATATTGGGACCTTTACTTTTCTCCATCTTTACTAATGACCTCCATTCTATAATCCCACAAGCCACCTGCATTTAATATGCAGATGACTCCACACTTATATGCTCTGCCACTTCCCCATCAGAACTTCAATACCTAACCCAAAAGACCTTTAATACAGTTGAAAATTGGCTCCTGCATAGATATCTTATCTTAAACCCAAAGAAAACAAAAATACTTCTATTCACACCCACCCGTAGAACCTCCCCACTTAACATTACTGTAACCTCTAGTAATGGAACTATTATATCTCCTGATATTACCACTAAACTACTCTGGGTTCTAATTGATAATAACCTCTCTTATGAGCCTCACATTAATAACACAGTTAATAAGAAATTAGGTTCCCTCTACAGGATCAAACCATTTCTAACTCCATTAGCCAGAATCACCATTGCCCGCACCCACCTTATATCTACTCTGCTTTATGCCTTTCCTATCTCTACCAAATTATGTAAAAGTGCTCTGAATAAGCTGTCTACCTCTTACAACAATATTGCCAGATTTGCTGCAGGGTCCTCCTATAGGACCCATCATTGTATCAATTTGAGTCAACTAGGCTGGCTTGAATTGCCAAACCTAATATTATTCCATCAAGCAATTGTAGCCCACAAAATCCTGTGCCACCCACAAAATACTCCTATACTCACTTCCGTGGTCACCCCCTATAATAATCTCAAAACCCTGCGCTCATCTAGCAAACTACTAGTACAAATATCTAAATCTAATAACTCAGCAGAGTTCTCTAGTACAGTGGGTAAAACCTGGAACAGTCTCCCCAATCACCTAACTTCACTATCCTCAACTAACCTATTTAAAAGTAAACTTAAACCCTACCTCAAATCACACTGGCTATGCCCCTGTGCTAACCCAGATTAAACAACTAACCCTTCCCATTATAACATGATTCTCATTACTTATCTTATTTAGGGCATGTACCTATGTATATAGTGTATGTCTTTATCAACTAGACCAGTCTACTTTTTTTAGACCTCATGTGTAATTTTTTAGAATGAGTGTGTTCATGTACTGCTTATAATGTACATTCACTACATATTTCATTTTTTGACATTTTTTTTTGTGTGACTTTCTAATTAATAGTTCTAAGGTCTTTGTAAATATCATTGTCCTTATGTATTTGTTGTTTAACTTGTGGAGCTTTTCTCCCCGGGCCGCCACTGAAAATGGACATATATCCAGCTGGACTAGCCCAGTCAACAAATGTAAAATAAAATAAAAATAACAAATAATTAAAAAATCTACCTTGAAATATACGTTTGGAGAAGGGCTAGCCACATAAGCTCTGTGGTATGTGCCATGAATGCGGAACATTGTAGCAGCAGTAACTACATAGTTATGGGTTTGAATCGCATCTGTGGCACATGTTTGTGCATGTATCTCAAAGTTTTTGTCCCCATTTACAGCCAGTACACATCTTAGAGCCTGACTTTAGCAGTCCTGCAGATATCATTCACCTTACAAGTATCTGTTGCGAAGCCTATATCATGTCAGGTCAGTGGTGCATGTGGTAGATGTGTAACATAATGGTCCATAAAGGTTGTTATATGGAGATTTGAACCTCAACCCTGGCAAATGTAAATGTGTGATTAAGGTAAAATTACTTTTGGGATCTCTCACCCACTACATCACCCAGTGCCAGTATTCACTAGGGCTGGTGATGTTCTTCACCTTAGAAGTAACTTGGGACAACATCCATCTGATAAGTTCTGTGGTGTGTGTGATAAATGTGGTACACTGTAGTAGCAATACATAGCTAGGTAGGGGTTTGAATCTTAGTACTGACAAGTGTGTGTGTGTGTGTGTGTGTGTGTGTGTGTGTGTGTGTGTGTGTGTGTGTGTCATCAGTATCCTGTGTGGAGGTTGCTGCGATTGTGTAATGACAGGATTTATTGTAGGGCAGGTTTTGCTAATATATTATATTGTGGACCTACTATATGTCACAATGTCCACCTTACAAGGACAACAGATGTCAAACAACAGACAGGCTGGTGTAGACAATCCATAGCCCTACATGTGACATTATGGATCAGTGAACAATAAAGGCAACCCTTGTATTACCCAGAGAGCACTCTCCACCCATGTCTCATACACAAATGCACTTGGCTAGGCAACAACCACTATATTGGTAGTTCCCTGCATATTTCCCACAGACAGTAACCACAGTGTGATTGCAGTGGACTACATGCCTGTTGCTCACAACACTGCCACTGACATCAGAATGTACTGTGATGTATAACATCTCCTTGACTGAGTGTGTGTTATCCAGCAAGTAAGAGGACATGGCACCCTGTTCCATCCCTACAATAGACAAATAATTGCTTACAGTGGTCCTTTGCTATGGTCTCCACTGGATGCCTGCAACAACTGTTGAGTCTGCAAATGTAACCCACAAAGGGAATACCATGCCTTATACACATGCCCTGTATGGACAGATGCCACTAACTCCACTGAATACCTGTATCATGCTGTCAATGTAGGTGCAGGCATAATCTCAGATCTAAAGCCGGGTTTCACCACATGAGGTCAGGAATGCCACATCAGATGATAACAATCTGTCCACACATTCCCCAGAGACCCCAGATACTCTTCCACATGTCACAGAACATGCATGTGTAACAAGTGCACAACCCAGACACTGTCCATGTTATAAAATATAGATGACGTACATGGCAAATATTGCACACCACTGGCCACCCACAATAGTAACCCGGATGGGTGGATGGTGAATACAATACCCACCTGTGTGAGCCAATCCAGGGACTACACCCCTGAGCCACACTGGAGACCATTGTCATGTAGCCTGATGCCAAGGTATTCCCTTTGCCTAACCTTGTGCAGCCTTCTGGCACAGTTAACTACTACACACCTGTGAAGCAATGAACCCATGCATGTCAGTACTGGCGTGTGTGTGTGTGTGTGTGTGTGTGTGTGTGTGTGTGTGTGTGTGTGTGTGTGTGTGTGTGTTTGTGTGTGTGTGTGTGTGAGTGTGTGTGTGTGTGTGGTGACTAATGATTTTGAAACCATTCACACTCACTACACCTCCCATTGCCCTACTGTAGTATGCCTTCTGATGTCAGTCACCTTGAAATAAGCCTTTGGCCATATATCAGCCTGATAAGCCCTGTGGTGTATGTAATAACTGTGTAATAATGTAGTGTAGCAAACTAGTTAATTAGGAGTTCTAATCCTGACCCTGCCAACTGTGATAATGTGTGCGAGACCCTGACAGAGTGTGGTTGTGTCTTCCTTGACACCTGCTTTCGTGGACAATCACATGTACTACACTTCCCTTATCCCTCCTTTATCACTGTTGCTGATGTCACTCACCTTCAAAGATACCTTTGGACAGCTCTTCAACATGTAAGCTCCATGGCGCATGCAATAACTGCATAACAATTTAATAGCAATACATAGTCAGGTAGTGGTTTGAAACTCAGTACTGGTAAGAGCGTGTTTGTGTGGTTATCAGTGACCTGTGTTGGGGTGATTGTGTAATGATAGGGTCCATTGCAGTGTGGGTTTTGCCACATCATTATATTGAGGAGCTACATGTCCCATTGTCAACATTACAAGGCCAACATTTTCCAAACATTGTAAAGATTTTAGTCGACAATCCTCAGCTATAAATGTGTACATCCATATGCAATTACCATGTGACAGTATGGATTAGTACACAATATAGGCAACTGTCATAAAGCCCAGATACCACTCTCCACCCATGGATCATACACAAACATGCTTAGCTCTTACTCCCCTACTCCCTTCCTTTCTTACTTTGTCTCTGTCTCTCTCACTCCCTCTCTGGTGGATGTGGACAAGTACACCTGCTTTTCTTAGGCAGCAGTTTGTGTTTTGTAAGTGATGCTCATGATCAGCTGATGGCCTGTTCACAAATTGCAGTCCCCCAATAGCTGATTGCATGTGGAACAGCTGTGGTATCATTCCTATAGCCAATTGCATGGAAACACACTCCTATAACTAAGCATTTCATGTGGGTGTTGGCCCTTTTCCTTCACTGTGAGCAGGACTTCATGTGGGTGTTTGACAAACAGCATAACAGAGGGTAGTTGGTTATACTTCTTACAACATACACTGTAGATACAGGCCAACAAACAGGAGGGGATGTTCCAGACATTAGGACAGAATGTAAGTATTGATCTTCTACATTTGAAGTAATGTTGGTTTAACAGGGTTTGTGTGGATATGGCTGGTCTACATGATTTAATATCTGTCATGACAGTGTTATGTGATTGGGGAAACTCTCACCTGTAGGGCTATCTGCAGACTGGTCAGTGTTTGGAATCTTACATGTGTTGCGTTACTTACACATTTCCTATCTTTAGAAATTCAGTAGCATACTCTAAGGATTTCAGTCAGTACATGGTGACAGCCATGTGAGTTACTAACTTCATATCCCTCAGAAGACATATGTCACAACAAACCCTGTTACACCAGTAAATGTATGGGTTTATCACAGCAACATGTCAATATTGTTCCTGTGTTTGTGCCTCCAGCCACAACTGTGTCAACCTTTGTACATATGTCATGCAGTAAGAGGTGTATATGTTCAGTACATCATCATTTACTGATATCACACTTGATAACAAGCCAGTGAGATACCAGACTGCTAGACATGTTATGTATAGTAAGCCTTATATTTGAGGACAAAACCTGGACATTCTGTTGCAGTGTGTACAGTAGTGAGGTCTGTGTATGTATGGTGATTGTCAACAGAGTGTGTATTGTGAATATGTACCTTGCCCTGTGTACAGACTAGTAAATGTCATTGTTCTTGGTCCTGTTCTATGTGATGTTGCATGCTGCTGCAGTGTATGGTGCCCTTTTCACTTATATGTTTGCAGGGCCAGACAGACACATGTCCCATACCACAGTCAGGCATTGGAATACACTGTGTATTGACCCAGTATATGTAGGGTTAGTGTGTGAGTGGCACATATGAGGATCATGTTGTTCACACAGTCCATATACTGTAAAATTAAGTAAGCTTACCATATGTAACTGTGGCTGTGTTCAGATTGTTTGTGGGTATGCACTTTCACACAGGTGTCTGTTACTCTGTGCTGTTACATCCCTGTAAAGCCTGCTATATTTGCAGGTACATGTGTATTCCCCCATAAAAAATGTAGGCCAGTGTTGTAGCAGTCTGCCTGTAGTTTGCATAGTGCTTTGTGACATGCCTAGCAGCTCAGTGTATTTACCCAGTGTGATGTTATAGCCAGATATTTGTCAGATGTACTGTTGCCGGGCCACTGTAACTGTTGTGTATTTCTGGCAAAGCAGTGGGATGCTGTATAGATGTATGTCACTAACTAATGGCTAGCATATGGGCTTCTGACCTCTGCTCCTCTGGTTATTATGTGGCAGGACAGAAAGGAGTGTGTGAATGCATAAACTGTGTGAGCTTATCTATTCCAGTATTATCATGATATCCCCATTTATATGGCTGCAAACATCCACTTTGTCAGGATTGGTCCACACATCTTGCACTAAGGGGTGTTCTGTATACCTCTGGACTGACCAGAATGTGTCAGACTGTCCACATTTATTGGTCATATCTCTGCTGTATTCCACAGGATCACTACTGTGATTTGTGTGGTACTGTACTATGATGATCTTATGATGTCTGTCAGTAACTGATGGTGTACATGTCAATATCAGATGTAAATTCCCACACAACATTTCTGTTAAGACAACCCCTGTTACAGTAGCAAAAGTCTACATTTATAACTGCAATACTTACATGACATCCCCTTGCACTAAGAGGTTGTGACTATTGGTGCTGAGGTATGACTCCACTATATGTTATGGACATATGTTATACACACACACACACACACACACACACACACATATATATATATATATATATATATATATATATATATATATATATATATATATATATACACATATATCCTGGTACACACCTATGAACACCTGAACCTATTGACTCCAGTACTGACAAATGTGTCAGTGTACATTACTGAAAATAACAGTGTCTGTGTGTTTGTAAACCTGCAGTTGATAATACTCTGAGGCCCTTCACACCCACTGCACCCCCCCATTGCCATAGTTAGATATGGCTGCTGCTGTAATGGACATTACATGTACCTTGTTACACTGTTTACCCTATGGGCTACCTGGAGCTTGCAGTACCAGCACAACACTGTTGTACACATGGTTAGATAAGCATGGGTTACCCTCTGAGTTCTGGCAAGTGTGTGTATGTGTGCAAGTGAGTATATTTGTAGGATACAGTATTCTGAGGCCACATTCTCCTAATACAATACACTTTGCCACACAGTATAAGGGATAGTGATGTTGCTGACCATAGGAGAACCATGACAAAGCATCACCCTACTATCCCTGTGGCATGTGCAATAGATGCATATCCCTGTAGTAGCACTCTTGAGATAGACAAGGGGTTGTATTGTAGTCCTGGTCAATGTGTGATTGTGGGTATGTCAGAGTATTATCATGGGTTTCGGTGAGTACAATATCGAATGTGGGGAGTGGGTGCTGGGTATACTGTCTTTACACCATGGTACCCCAGCACATGTCCCAAGGTCTGCTGTATAGGGACCATTGTCACCATCAACCATATGCATAACTGATTACACTATCCAGCCCAATGATGCATGTGCTGTGTGGAACTTATCTGTAACAGAATGGACACACTAGCAAGGTAGTTAGCACTGATAAACCCATGTCTCTCAGATGTGTGCATGACTGTTATGTGTTTGTCAATGTGTATATGACAGTATGTCACACTATGTATTGTTCATAAACAACCAGTACATCCCCCATTACTATACTGTTCAAGGCCTGGTGATGTTCTTCACTTAACATGTAACCTGGAACACACCTCATCTTAAAAGCTGTGTGATATGTGCAATTAAGGCCACACGCATTTGTAGCACTAAGTACCTAGGTAGGGGTTCTATTCCCAGTGTTGCCAAATAAGTGTGTGTGTGTGTGTGTGTGTATTTGAAGGGATCTACTTAAGTTTGCAGAATATACATGTCCCAGGAGGTCATCTGTCGGGGAACTGACTGGCAATTGCTAGCATTTCACAGGTATCATAGGTTCATAGGTTCATACTAGGCTATCTGCCCTGGGGCAATTATAAGCCTAGCCCGTTTCTGTATGGCTTACGCCACCCCTTGATTTGAGTATACTGTGCCCTTTGTAATGTTTAGTTTACTGTGCCTCTGTCTAATAGTGACACTGGAGTAATCCCTGGGACAAACCTACGATCCCCCATCCACCTATCAAGATTCTTCTTGAAGAGATTTAGTGAAGTGCTCTGCCTCACATGAACTGGAATTCTATTCCAGAGCGAAGGGAGCCTCTGGGTTATGAACCTGTCCCTCCAGCAAGTTCTATTTATTCCTCTGCTGAGGTTCAAGTCCCTCAAGCATGTGGCTCTAAGGGATTTAGATTTACTGAGGTGGAGCATGTCCATTAATTCTGGATTTGACATAGCTTTGTATGTCAGGCATAGATCACCTCGAAGTAGGCGGTATGCAACTGAGTAGAGCTGGAGTTTTTTTAACCAAGCAGCATATGGCATCTGTTTGAGACCCTTGATCCTCTTGATGAGATACTTTTGGGGTCTTTCTAATTGCTGCAGGTGTCGGGTAAGGTACATCCCAAAAGGGGCATTGTATTCTATGATGGGCCTGATGAGGGATGAATAAAGGGGCATGATTATCTGTCTTGATCTAGAAGTGAAACCCTTTGTGATGAGGTGGGCTATGTAGAAGGTCTTTCTAACCACTTTGGCAATGTGGTTTTCAAAGGAGAGATTGCTATAAACTTGGGTTTCCAGGTCCCTAATAACTTTCTCTGTACTTAATGGGTTTCCGCCTATGTGGTAATTTGTGGGCACATTGTTTTTGCCAAAGGGTATGACTATACATTTTTTGGCATTTAGCTTTAAACTATGGCGCTGGCAACAGTTATCTGTCTCTGTGAGACCTTTTTGAAGGATGTATGTGTCAGCTGGAGAGTCGATTATGGCGCCCAGTTTGCAGTCGTCTGCAAACTTGGTGAGCCATAGTCCTCCCACATTTGCCTGTACCTCGGAAAAGTACATACCGAACAAGAGTGGTCCCAGGACAGAACCCTGTGGGACACCACTTGTGACCGGTTTCGAGTCTGACATGGCTCCAGCAACTCTCACTCTGTGGGTTCTATCTTTGAGCCAGTTTGTGACCCATCTTGTGACATAGGCATTTATATTTAAGCTGGATAGCTTATCTATGATGCCTGAGTGGGGTATTGTGTCAAATGCCTTTGCAAGGTCCAGATAGGCTGTGTGGACTACCTTCCCTTCATCTATGGCTTTGGTGACTGTTTCAAAGAAGTCAACCAGGTTCAA
Organism: Protopterus annectens; assembly: GCF_019279795.1. Classification (NCBI taxonomy): domain Eukaryota; kingdom Metazoa; phylum Chordata; order Ceratodontiformes; family Protopteridae; genus Protopterus; species Protopterus annectens. Next base: position 469,947,925 of record NC_056734.1, on the reverse strand, counting down.
AAGGCAGGATCTGCCCTTGACAAAGTCGAACTGGGTAGGATCTAGTGTCTGTAGGTCCCCAATGTCTTTGTTTATGAGCTCCATGATGATCCTCTCCATAGCCTTGCAGACTAAGCTAGTCAGGCTTATGGGGTGATAGTTTCCAGGGTCCGTAGAGGCTCCACCTTTGTGGAGTGGGATCACTGTTGTTGTACACCATTCTGTGGGCACATATCCTGTAGTGAGGCTGAGATTGTATAGTTGTTTTATTTGAGGGATTAGTTCCTCTTGGAGTTCATGTAGGATACAACCTGGGATGCCATCTGGTCCCATGGAAGCAGTGTTTTTTGCTTTGGAGAGGGCAGCCTTCACCTGAGCATCAGAGATGTTTGGGAGGCAGCCCTCTGCCGGGATAGATACTTGCTCTTTTGGGGGGGAGGGGGTGGAGAAGTTTGCACTGAACCTGTCTGCCAGGATATTGGCGATGTCTGTGGGTTCACATGGAAACATCCTGTGGAAATTTATTCCATCAAAACTAGTAGTAGATGTGTAAATTCCCTCTTCCCCACTGTATAGCTGTACAGTGATACTGGGGTTGGTATATATACAGTTGGGTGTGGATCTTGTGGAAACTGCCACCATCATTGCAGTTATTGTTGAGTGTATCCCCCCACTTAGTTGACTGTAGTACTGTACAGTTCATGTTAACAGGTTAAGTAGTTGTCAATCACACTATCTGTGGTTCTTCACCAACCCACACCCTCCAAAGGGTAGGGCTGTGCCTCCCACACCAGCACACCTATGTTTACCAAGTTGAGGATTGCACTACATTGGGGAAGGGGACATATACCCTGCCAGTAACCATCGTCAATGACATTAAACTAGCAGACTGATTATTTCCCAATGTGATGTTGTGCCTATTCTGTCTTGGTGGAATTACATAGGCTAAAATGGGTTCCTTGCAAAACTACATCCATCCATGTGTACAGTATTCTCTGTATATTGCATTAACACCAAAGCCCCTGTGTGTGTGTGTGTGTGTGTGTGTGTGTGTGTGTGTGTGTGTGTGTGTGTGTGTGTGTTATACACAAACATGTGGTGTGTACCACCCAGTACATTTACCATTGTCCAGTGTAGAAGGGCTGCTGACATCAACCACCATGCACTCACCTGTATACACCCCTCAGACCTATCAGGCATGTGGCACATGCAGTGACTGTTATACAGACCTGTGACTTGTGTTCAGCTGTACCGAGGATATGGCACAGTCAAGGTGTCACCACAGTGCCATACCCATTTTAGGAAACAACAGAAGACCAGCATCCTGCTGACACATAGACACCTACAACACAAATGGAATACATTAGGGAGACTACAATCACTCAGTGTTAATAACAGCTATAATGCATCATGGCTGGACAGCAACACATCCTGACATGTAAGCATTAAATGTTAGTGCTGAAAACATGTTACACAGCATTACATTGGTACACCATAGTACAGTCGCCCTGTGCATTAGAACCATATTAGCCTGTCCCTGCATCGATGTTATGGATGACAGGGTTGTGGCACAGGTATCATCATATGCACAGGGTGTGTTGTGGGTTTGCCAGATGTCTAGGCTGAGCCATTCATTTGACATCATGTGTGTGTGTTAAGTGATTTCATTATTAATTGGGCTGTGCAGATGTGGTGTGTATAGATATGGGGTTGCCCTAGCTGTGTTGGTGATGTGTGTGTGTGTGTGTGTGTGTGTGTGTGTGTGTGTGTGTGTGTGTGTGTGTGTGTGTGTGTGTGTGTGTATGCATGCACACAGTTCTGCCATGTGGCTGCCCTATACAGGGGTTTGTTGGGCAGCTGCAGACTATACCTGGCAGGGTGTGCAGTTCACCGTCTCTGGCTGTGGACATGAGAACTGTGCCTGCCAGGGGTTCTACAGGCACCACCAGATACAAGCCACAATATGGTACACTCCCCTGTCTGATGGATCCAGGTTCCTCTTGGGACCAGCCAGGGCCACGTGCATGTGGCCTACTATGTTATGGTGTGGGCAGTGCCCCCCTGCAGTGCTGGGGCTGGTACTGCCACTACAGGAGTGGCTCTTACTTCTTGCATGTCCACATCAACCTCCATCTGTTGGTGTTGCTGGCCTATGTCCACGTGGCCATCACAGTACTCCCACCATATGCTCAAGCACAGACATTCCACGGTTGAGGATTCCCAACATCCCACCCAACCATCTATCCAGGACCTCAATGCAAATGCAAAATAATGGTGGGCACTTGCAAGACCACAGATGTTATCAATAACAGCAGAAAGAGTAGCCCTCTGCAGCCTCAGACCCTGTCTAGTATACCGTTCCATACATGCCTGCGCCTCAATGATGGCCTGAAACATGCGTCTGGTGACACCAGATGTGGCACGTCTGCCAGGGGCATGATGACCAGCAGCCCTCCTATAAGCAGCCCTGTACATCTGCCTGTGTGGTACCTCACTAGGCATCCGGCTATGGCTGCTGTATCCAGATACATGTGCCATATACACCACACTGTCCTGTCCCATGCCACCACCTGCCAACTGTCCCTCGTCTATGGCCACTGGTGATGGGGTATATATAAGCAATGTGACTGGGTGCGGGGATGGGGTGGATAACAGTGGGATGTCAAATGATGGCACAGCTTCAGCCCCTGACAACCCTGCCTGTGCCTCAACACACCTATCATCATTCTCAGTGTCTGTATGGACACTAACATCAGTTTGCCTGCAGGAGGGACCCTGACCCATCTCGCCACCTGTGAGGGGGAAAACAAGAAACACACTTTAAGACCAGTACATCATTGCTTAACTGTAAACACACACACACACACACACACACACACACACACACACACACACACACACACACACACACACACACACACACACACACACACACTTACAGTTGAGGTTGCACAAAGATATTACACACAGACCTCTCATTACCCATCTTTCAACATGCATGACATATGGCAATCAACAGCATGCACTGCAGCTATAGTCAATCCCTGTTACCAACATTATTCATCTCTGTGATGCATGGGTTGTGTTAGTAGGTGATGCGCCTTCCCCTGGAACACACTGCACCCATGTACACAGTATTGCTGTGCACTCGTTCGGCACCCTGGCATGTACTATGCACCATACCTCACAGTTGTACACGCCATTGCTGAATGTGTATTTGTGTCAGTTATGTTTGCTCTGCTGCTCACAGCCCGTATGTGGTTGTCCAACACATACCTGGGATGATCTGTGGACAGATGTCAATAGTGAATGTCTGATGTCTGATTTGCAGATCTCATCAGTGGTGTATGTATGACTAATAAAATCCAATTACACTGACAACCTTTAAAGTTTACATTGGGTATGAGGAGTGTACACACCCTTATTGACATGGCACCCTCTTCCCTGATATGCCATGGGGCCACAGTACTGCATATGGTAACATTACATGAACCTGATATGTGACATATGACCTGTGCAATCAAATGCAGTATCAAACAAATGTGTTAGCTGTGCAGATGCTGACTGAGATGCATACAATCTATGGGTTCATAACTGTTAGGTGTACTACAGCAGTCACTATTTCTGGAAGGGGTATACTAGCATGGGTCATCTGCACTTGCCAGTATTTGGTCATTCTGCCCTACGAGTGTCCCCCAACTCTGCAAGATTGCAAGGTCAACTCATGTGTACAGCCCTTGGAGGTCACACAGTGTGTTCACTATTGCTGTGGAGTCAGGGTTATGTCTGCCCCAATTCATGACCTTGACTGTGTGCAGATAAAGCCATTCTTAGAGAGCTTTGGATGTCTGCTTCAGTTCACTGTTGTCTTTCAGGACAACACCCCCCCCATTCCTCATCCTTTTAGCAGATGCTTGACAACTATGAGCTACACATGAGTGACATTTTGCAGTGTCCCAAATTCAGAACACTATGTGTACTGGGCTAGTCCCTGCTAATGAATGGCAAACATACAGGTGTACACTGGCACCAGCAATGTACAGTTGGGGATGGTGGCCCTGAGGTGGAGTAAGGTGTTGCTTGTGCAGCACATGTATCTTAATTGACACTGTCTGCAGATTTTGAACTTGGTCTTGGTACACCATTACGCATTGCAACACATGCCTTTGGGGGACTTTTGATGTTATGAATATGCTACCTGTAGAGAGCCCTGGCTGATGTTTCCAGTAGAGCAACTGTCCCATCTGATTACCCTAACCTATGGGCCATACTTATGCAGAGTCCAGGCAATTGTTGACACAGGTACTGCACAGCCAGTACTTGCTAGACATTCCTGCAACTCCTTCTGTGTTGCAGCATGTTACTAGGCAGCCTGCATGACCAGTTTGCAACATGTCTCATCATCTGTCTTGGATGGCCATCTGTTTATTTTATACATTAATGTTGTCCCATACATCCTCATCGCATAT